>NW_022145607.1:5980197-6137474 GCF_000002235.5 Strongylocentrotus purpuratus
AATAATAATAATAATACAATAATACAAATGACAATAAAAATGACTTATGTATTTATTATCATTTTAAGATTTACTATGAAATAATCATTGATATTAAATAATTCAGCTTCATATTTTGTAAAATGGAATCTGATATTACCTCTTAAACCACCATATATACCGTGGCTTACATATATATTACCTCATTTATTGTATGTTTATCATATGTGTATGTTTATCACTGTCATGTAATATTTCATTTATATATCTGTATCGCAATACTCTGTAACCAGTGGAAAACAAATTTCCTGAAAAGGACAATAAACTATTATACTTATACTTATACTTATACTTCTTCTTCTGATAAAGTCTGCCTCCTTCAATTGACTGAAGATTCTTGCAAACTATGTGCGTGTGTGTGTGTGTGTGTGTGTGTGTATGAACCGCAATTTACGTCCATTTGAGTGATATTTACATTATGATACAATTTATTTACAAATATTTACATGTACAAGCAGCATGTATAGGATGGAGGAAGACTAGCAGTTTTAGCATTTTTCAGTCCAGTATTAATACTGTTGATCATACACAAACTATTTTGTCCATCCTTGGTAAAACTATCTTTATCTGAGAGCAAGATACAATGTATGTCATGGTCTTTCTACAACTACCATAGATCAATAGGACAATTGATTTAAAATTATCTTAGTGAAGTGAAACCATTCACTTGAAATGCTTTCTAATGCAGATCTTGCTGTCTTATTAACAATATGAATAGAGATTTTGATAGAACAAAGTATGTATGAAATGGTCAGGACTTGTCAAAAATATTGAGCAATTATTCAAACTTTCAATCCAAAAATCGAAAGCGAAGTTAGTAAACCATTCTTCCACCAATTACTTTTGCCTTCTTGCACTTCAGTGTTTTGAATTGCTTCTTGTCTTGTTGATATTATAGAGCATCAGTTGTCTACTGCGTAGGCTACGGAACAAAGACAACCCCATCCATGGACTTCTAGCAGGTTTCATAGCTGGACTATCAGCCATGTTCTATAGGAGCAAGACACTCTCGCTCTATCTCACATCTAAGGCTGCTGAGGTAAGCTGGATTTCCACTTCACTTTATGGTATTTACTTGGCTCAGAAATAGTATACAAATATACACTGTCTTGAGAGGTTCTGGTTTAAACTATGGGCATGTGGTGACTCCAATAGTACTATTGGAGTCACTAAGGCCCATAGTTTTTACCAGTACCTAAAAAAGAAGGTAGGCTATTTGTTTTATATCCTACATCAAAAATTCAAGCAGAATAACTCACTCAGTGAATAACTCACTGACTGTGGCTCAGCATGGATTGCACCGCGTGAGCAGTTTAACACCAAATAGTACTCTTTCAGAGCAAGCTTAAAATGGTTGAAATATTTCTGTTCATGTGATGACCTCTCAACCAATCAAAAACCAATAAGTTGTTGATGCAGGATATTATTGAGAATAATTTCAGTCTCGAAATCTGTTAGTTCCAATTTTTTCACTTGATGGAAAAATTTAGAATTTGATACAAAACTTGTAATATCATAGGCCCTGTCATCTGGAGCACTTGAACATAACTTTGTGTCTGCTAGATACCTTAAAGGCTATGAACCTTTTATCCTAATTAACATGTAGAAAGTACTTTCACTTGTTTTTTCTTTCTTCTTTATATGCTGTATTGTCTATCAATCCTTATAATGATGCATTGTTAATATAATTGTTTTCTTCCAGAACGTCTTTTTCAAGCTTCAAGACTTGAAATACCTTCCCATCATTCCACACGGTGATGTCCTCCTTTATGCACTGACTACTTCCGTTGTCCTACAGGCAGTGAGTATTCTTCTTGATAATAGTTGAAGTTAAAGCCCCACTGTACTACTTGTAGCTACTTGCTCCCTCTATATAGAAAACAGTACCGAATCGGTGCATGTTGGTCCTCCGTGATCCTCTTTTTCTTATGTTAATTGAGAGCTGAGTTGATGAGATAGCCACCTTTCAGTGAGCACCCTGGGTGGTCTAATCCCTCCTAGCCAAACTAGTGAAGACGGTCTTTAAAAACCCTATCCAATGAAAAAATAACTTCATATCAATAAAAAGCTGAATAAATATATATAAAGGAATAACAAAGTATTTCCTTTTAGTAGTGCACAAAAGCAAATTGAAACATGACATCTGTTTCATTTTTCACTTACGACATGGTCTTTAACAGGTAAACCGTATGGTTTATATTTAACTTATTCAGTTAATAAACCTGACCCTGGATCTAAAGGAAAACTCAGACCTCAGACTAACCTCCTTTGTTAAAACTGAATAAAAGCTTAAGCCCAGTGTCTGTTTGAAATTTTTGGAAGAATGCAGGCCTGTGAGTCCAACAGAGTATATACA
The DNA here is from genome assembly GCF_000002235.5 of Strongylocentrotus purpuratus. Lineage (NCBI taxonomy): Eukaryota > Metazoa > Echinodermata > Echinoidea > Camarodonta > Strongylocentrotidae > Strongylocentrotus > Strongylocentrotus purpuratus. The sequence goes on from NW_022145607.1 coordinate 5,982,593, forward strand.
TCTTTATAGTTAGTCCAACATTTGGTAGATTGTGTAAACATTTGTGAAAGTATCATTCTGGTACATCATTGAATATCCCATTTTTTACCACTAGTAGAGTTTTTCATGACCTTGTAATTTGAATATTACATATCCATAGATAAGATGAAAATAAATAGTCATACATGTTTGCCCTCATGGTGACCATGTGGTGGGAATGCTCCCAGGGAGTGGAGATGGTGCACATTGTGTGCGTAAATGAATCTGATGGCAGGGTTAGTTATACTATCTGTTTGGTGCTTAGAGACAATATTTCCTACAAGGAGCTGTGTAAATCCTGCCTTATCATTATATTTCTTCGATGTCATCTATATGTGTTCTATTCCTCTCAGGCCGTCTTTGAACCTCATCAAATCAGACCGGCTTATTGGAAGTTCCTTTGTGGTCTGACAGGGAACAAGTAAGAATTGATTTTTTCCCCTTCTTTTTGCTTCTTCTTCCTCCTTCATTCTATGTAGCTACATACTTAATCTTAGCAAGTCCCATGGCCCCATAGCATACACAAAAGACAGGGATGACATTTTAAAGGATATGTTCTGGCTGTGATTTATAACTTATTGTAGTACATATACATGTAGTATTCCTAGGATTTTTCAGGTGACTTGTAAGGGTCTCCTGTCAGGCTATGTGAGTAAATCCAGTTTGCACAGGAGCCCTATATCACCCATCTCCCCCCTCCCCCAACCTCTACCCACTTTAAATTTAAACCAACTTTTTTTGAGCTGGTTCTTTCGAAGTTTGGCACACTCTCTATGTATCAAAACACTGGATTGGCAACTGTCAGATACAATATCAATCATTTACAAAGTTTATTTTTTCATTGATTCATTCTAGATTTGCCTTGATGAACCGTAAGCTGTTGGACGTCAGTGGAACGCAAGCCTCCAAGCTCTACCCAGACTACTGGCCACAGTACGATACAAGGTTCACTCCTAATCTACAGGCTGCTGGTCTAGTATGAGCCTCCAATCTTGAGCCAAAATCTGTGGTCTAAATTGAAACCATGGTCTAGATCTTGCTTAAAGCCCCGGTGTACTACTTGTAGCTACTTGCACCCTCTATATAGCAAACAATGCCTGATTGGTGTCTGTTGGTCCTCCATAATCCTCTTTTTCACATGTTAATTGAGAGCTGATTTGATGAGCTAACCACCTGTCAGTGACCTTGCTGGGAGGTCTTATTGCCCTGGCCAAACTAGTGCAGACAGGCTTTTAATTGAAACCATGGTCTAGATCTTGCTTAAAATTAAGTTGGATTAAAGCAAGTGTAAATGAGCGCATATTGCCTGTGTATTGTGCCTCATGTATGAATTTATGTCTTTGGATTACCCACTGATGTAGCCCTACCGTCCAATGCTAATCATGTTTGGAACAACTCCTCTGATTTATCCAGGGCCATTGCTAGACCATCTTGAATAGGGTAGGGAGGTCAAGACCCCTTCCCTGATAATGCCCTTCATTTCTGACCCTTTGTAGCAATGCCCCTGCGGATACTAAATTCACCTGTGTTCACAAATACATTCAAGAAGCTTGGTTTAAAAAAATATTATTATTACCGTTAATTGGATAACACCTTTAAAACAATTAATTAAAATATTTCCAGAGAGTGCATTCAAAGGGAGTAAATATAGCGTAATATCATGATGGTTGAATTAAAAATGACTGGACAATAATTGTCCTTGGTGTTCCTGTATGGTATCTGTACATTGGCAAAATTTGATGCACAAACTCCATTACAGGTATATATACTGAAATTTGTTTCCATTTGTGTGTAGCAAGTTATGACATGCCTGCACCACATATCACTCTCATTCTGTTTTGATCTGTGAGTTTCCAAGATACTCCTCCATTCTGAATCGTCAGGTTTTGTTTTGCTTGTTAAATTCATTTTCTTGAATGCATTTGAGAATCGGTGAACTCCAAGGAGAGGAATTTCTTGTTTGTAATCCAGCTGGTAAGAATTTATGCAATATCATGTGCTTAAAGTAGAAATTGTGACAATCATTGTGAAATCTACCTTTTCTCTTTCTGTATGCAATGAATTATTACATGTTACTGTAAGGTGTGATGTGCTAAGACTGCCATCATTTAGGATGCATATTTATGTATAATGCTAGAGTCACATCACCTTTGCAGGAGAAAGAGGAAAAAAAAAAGGGGGGGGGGGGCTGTTATGAACATGACATGCCTGTTTCTATCTTCCAATACTGTAGGTGATAAGTGTACAACGTTATTGTGATGTTACAAAACCAAAAATCTTGTTTAAGAATATCATAGCATTACAAAACAAAAATCACTTAAATAGGCTACACCTTTTGGTGAAAAATTCTCACTTAATTATCAGTAGCCCTCAAGATTTTTTCTTTAAGAGTTGTCTATATGAATCATTAATTTTTGTTGATGAGCAATTATGTTATCTTTGTAAATAAGAAATACTATAACTGAAATGAAGTGTGTGCTGTATGTGATATTCTCTAAAATCTAGATATTGAATTGTTCTGATATGGTGATAATGAAGAATTATAAAAGAAAAGCAGTGTTTGCTGGTGCTTGTACTAAAACAATGAATTATGGTGTGTGTTGAAATGTAGCACATACCTGCATTAAAATTGACATGACTTATTAGATCAAAATAATTTGTGTACCATCATAATGGAGGAAATTCTTTTTGTTAGCCCTTAATAAGATAGATTTATATTGAATGGGCTATCACAGTAGGATATCAAGACATGTGTGTTATATAAATAAAGTATTAATACTCTGTGAGTATACCAAAGTAGATTGTATACCAAACAGTATCATTCTTGAATGTATTTGTAGTTGCCAGAGAACCCCTTTTTCCCTTTTCTTGAACTTGACTAAACTTTGTCTTCTGATTTATGGAATGCTCATAAGCAACCTCTCTGTGCCATGCTAAAATATGCATTTCTGTATCAAAATATAATGATCAATATCTTATTGTAATAAAATTACAAAATAATGTACTTAACATCAAAATCTTATTTTGATGATTCTAAAAATAATATTATTCCACAAGGAGAACGCACAAAAGTGCACAAGATGTGTCCATTTTTGCATGCTGTTGCAAAAAGGGAAAGTTAAAATGCAAGTCTTTTATGTTGGCGATGATTGACAAGCAAAAATTATTTATCACTTATTTTATTTTTCCTTTTTGATCAGAGGGTTACTGAGGTAATCACCAGTTATCTGTATAAGATCTATGTATGTGTGGAATGAATAATGTAAATTTATGCATGACATATTTTATACTGATTGAACAATGGTTGCAAATAATGTACAGCATATACAAATTTGTACATATTAATTGCCATGAAATCATGACTTGTTTAATAAAAAGATATTTCAATAAATACAATCTTGTTTGTTGTTTTAGAATCTATTAATACATGTATGTATGTACATTTATGCAACAATTCAAAAGGAAAAGTAAATCGTGCATCAAAAATGTTGTATTTAAAAAGTTACAAAATATTACCAACATGTTTTCTGTACAGCTCAAGTGACTGAAATTTCTTTGATCTTTATTTAAAATCAGATTTAGCCTCGCCTGGTGAATTAATACAAAAATAATGTAATTTTTAGCAAGGCATGGCTAGCATAAAAATGCCACTTTTTGACAAAAATGGCAAGGGGTTAGCCCATCATTTTTGGCCCAAAATGCTAATTTTCAAATAAGCCTTTTTTCATATCATTTCATCTTTAGAAGGTGTCTATGACTCCTGTTCATTCAAAACATGTAATTGCAGACAATTTTATGAAACGTGGAAAATGCCCGTTTTTGACAAAAATGGCAAGGGGTTAACCCATCATTTTTGTCCAAAAATGACAAATTTTCAAAAAAGGCCTTTTTTCATATCTTTTCATCTCTAGAAGATGTCTATGACCCCTGTTTCTTCAAACTATGTTATTGCAGATAATTTTATGAAACCTTAATAATGCCCCTTTTTGAAAAAAATGCCCGTTTTTGTCCAAAAATGACAATTTTCAAAAAGGCCCTTTTTCATATCTTTTCATCTTTAAACAGTGTCTACGGCCACTGTTCACTAAAAACTCATTATTGCAGATAATTTCATGATACCTAGAAATTGCGCCTTTTTGACAAAAATCGCAAGGGGTTAGCCCATTATATTTGGCCCAAAATGACAAATTTTCAAAATGGCCTATTTACTTATCTTTTCATCTCTAGAAGGTGTCTATGACCCCTGTTTATTCAAACTATTTTGTTGCAGACAATTTCATGAAACATAGAAAAATCCCCTTTTTGACAAAAAAGGTAAGGGGTTATGAATGCCCATCATTTTTGTCAAAAAATGACAAATTTTCAAAAAGGCCTTTTACATATCTTTTCATCTTTAGAAGGTGTCTATGACCCCTGTTCACTAAAAACATATTATTGCAGATAATTTTATGAAACGTGGAAAATGCACCTTTTTGACAAAAATGGCAAGAGGTTAACCCATCATTTTTGTCCAAATACGACAAATTGTCAAAAGGGCCTTTTTTCATATCTTTTCATCTTTAAAAAGTGTCTATGACCTCTGTTCATTCAAAACATGTTATTGTAGATAATTTCATGAAACGTGGAAAATGACAAAGATGGCAAGGGGTTACAAATTATCAACAAATTTTTTTTTATATATCTTTTCATCTTTAAAAAGTGTCTACGACCACTGTTCACTAAAAACTCGTTATTGCAGATAATTTCATGAAACATGGAAAATGCACCTTCTTGACAATGGCCCATCATTTTCAAAAAGGCCTATTTTCTGATCTTTTCATCTCTAGAAGGTGTCTATGACCCCTGTTTATCCAAACTATGTTATTGCAGAAAATTTCATGAAACATAGAAAATGCCCCTTAAATTTTTGACAAAAATGTCAAGGAGGTTAACCCATCATTTTTGTCCAAATACGACAAATTTTCAAAAAGGCCTTTTTTTCATATCTTTTCATCTTTAGAAAGTGTCTACGACCCCTGTTCATTCAAAACATGTAATTGGAGATAATTTCATGAAACCTAGAAAATGCGCCTTTTAGACAAAAAATGCAAGGATTAGCCAATCATTTTTGCCCAAGAATGACAAATTTTCAAATAAGCCTTTTTTCATATCTTTTCATATTTAAAAGGTGTCTATGACCCCTGTTCATTCAAAACATGTAATTGCAGATAATTTCATGAAACCTAGAAAATGTGCCTTTTTGACAAAAATGGGAAGGGGTTTTTGGCCAAAAATGACAAATTTTATAAAAGCCCTTTTTTCATATCTTTTCATCTTTAGAAAGTGTCTACGACCACTTTACACTCAAAACTTGTTATTGCAGATAATTTCATGAAACCTAGAAAAAGCGCCTTTTAGACAAAAATGGCAAGGGGTTTTTGGCCAGAAAAGACACATTTTCAAATAAGCCCTTTTTCATATCTTTTCATCTTTAAAAGGTGTCTATGACCCCTGTTTATTCAAAACATATAATTGCAGAAAATTTCATGAAACATGGAAAATGCCCCTTTTTGACAAAAATAGCTTTCCCATAATTTTTGTCCAAAAATGACAAAAAAGGCCCTAGACTATTTCATATCTTTTCATCTTTAACAAGTGTCTACGACCACTGTTCACTAAAAACTTGACATTGCAGATAATTTCATGAAACCTAGAAATTGCGCCTTTTCAACAAATATGTCAAGGGGATAACCGATCACTATATTTGGCCATCTTTAAAAAGACCCCTGTTCATTATTCAAGCTATGTAATTGCAGAATATTTCATGAAATGTGGAAAACAAATAATGTACAGCATATACAAATTTGTACATATTAATTGCCATGAAATCATGACTTGTTTAATAAAAAGATATTTCAATAAATATAATCTTGTTCGTTGTTTTAGAATCTATTAATATGTATGTACATTTATGCAACAATTCAAAAGGAAAAGAAAATCTTGTATCACAAATTTTGTATTTTAAATGTTTTAAATTTAAAAAATATTACTACCATGTTTCTTGTACAGCATAAGTGTCTGAAATTTCTTTGCTCTTTACTAAAAAATAAGATTTATCTGAATTAATTAAAAAATAATGTAATCTTGAACAATACAGTAAAGGCGAGGCTAGCTAACATTTTGCTACATACATACATAAATTACACGTCAGCAGACATAATTACCCCCTCCCCCCCTTGTCAAAGGTAACAAACCATGCCCAAAACAGTCTACATTACAAAAAGATCCTTAATCTTTACTCCAAATCAACTCAAATAATAGAAATCTGTATTGTTCTATGAAAAGAAAACCAAGAAGAGACCTACACGATGCAGTTATTTATGAGTACCGGTATCAAAATATGAGAAAATGGATTTTTGGAAAGGCAGAACTACTTGAAGTACATGCTACATGAGCTCTGGGTTACTAATATAAGTCTTAAAGGTAAAAACCAGTTTTGAAAACGCCCCCCTCTCAAAAAATGAAAAGGAAGCTCTTATTACCAATCATGTGATAGAATATGTTTTGACTAATACATGATGATACAAAGTTTGCTGGGAAACCGCCTATTGATATATTTGGTAAATTATTATATCTATCCGGTCTGGATAGATATCACATAGTCCCATATACATCTTTCTGTGTACAGTGCTTGTAACTTGACCAAGAATGGGTCAAAGTTCTTATCATTTTGATGATTCCAGAACCTTGCAGTACACACCAATACTTAAATGCTAGATGATCAACCTTTTCTGATCGATTCCACAACGTTTCTTTCACAATGCAATCGCATGACCAGAACTGGTCTATACATGTACCTATAAGCTACATTGTAAGATCGTGATTTTCATCTCAGTAATATTATTTATTTTCACTTAGCAAAATATCAAGTCTTGATTGACATCTTCAATGGAATGTGAAATGCTATGGAGAAACAATTAAACAAACAAATTTCCAACTGCACAACACATGTCCTTGTATGTTTCAGGGTGTTTTGAATACCATATGCAAATAATTGGTATATGTAGTAACGTAGAGCGAAAATTGGCAAAGATTGCCTCATCAGATACATACACACACATTTCCATAATTTTGTTTCTTTGCAATTTAAATCAATGCTACATACAACAGGTATATATGAACATACAGCATGCTGTATTTCATAATGTAGGCCGCCCTTGGAAACATTGTTGCCTTGGAAATATTGTTGTGCAAATGTGTCTGTGGTACAGTGCGAGTCACAGATGGAGCAGAACTTCTCGGCTAAATGTTTGTCAGCGTAACGATCCTAACCTGTTGACCACCGAATCGGTCATTCCCCAGGACTTGATACAGAAACCAACCATATTCCATCAGCAATGGGTCAAATGAATCGTGTCATAAATTGTTAAGATGACTTTCAGATTTGAGTCTCTCCATACAGCTACAGTGTATGCTACTGTCCGAACAAAATGATTGTACTAACACATGATTGGTCAGCTAGTCTGCATGAAGGCTCTTCATATTCTGCGATGTACTAATACGTCTCCTCTCCTGAGTAGAAGTAGCCTGGAAGAAAGAGAACGAAGAACATTACAATAAAAACCTTTCCAATAATCTTCTTTCATCACTAATATGGAAATCGAACAATAACAAAAACAACAAACCAATATAAAATTGTACAAGAGACATATCTATATATGACAGTATTGTGAAGCGATTGGAGCATGCACATAAAATATTTCCTCTACAACCAAAATGACTTAAAATGTAAAACGAGTTGAAATGGATAAGGTATACTGCTCTATTTTGAAGAAAAAAAAGGGAAGCAAATTTCAGCCCTTTGCTCATAAAAACAAGCATATACAAACAAGCAAACAGACGGAACAAAAGTAATATGTGCATTCTTAAAACAGGGTTTGTGTACCACTAACAACCATAATTTCAGCTATTTTGCCACCAAGTTTTGGCACATCAGTAATTTTTAATGTCTAACAGGGCAGTATCATAATATACACAGATGTCACAAAGGAAAAAGAAGCCAGCCAACCTCAGGGCCTAACACAAAGTCAATCTACAGAAGTACATGTACAAGCAAACATTGCCATTACATAATGCCTCGTTGACACTTGCCCGCATTTTGGTCCCGCACTGCCCCGCTTTGTAGCGTGCCAATGCGTGCCAATTAGTGGCACGCAGCGGCACACATGGTCACGTCTACTTTACGAATAGTTCACGCAATGCGTAACCACCAGGACACGTATTCGTAGACTATGCGCATGGCATGCGCTAATTTTGCGCAAATTAGTTGTTAACTAGTCGTGAACATGCGTGCCACTAGGCCATCGGACACGCATCAGCGCGCACTGGCACGACTAGGCAACGCATAGGGTGCGCATAGTTCACGAGGTGTTCATGAACATTGCCAAACAAAATTTGTTGTGCCAAAACTTTGAACATTTTGAAAATGTATTTCACGCACGGCCTGCATCCGCCCGCATCCTCCCGCAAGCTACCACAAATACTTCCCGCATTGACACGCAAGAGTATGTGTCTATGCGTAAACTATGCGCAAACCAAAATGCGGGCAAGTGTCACCGGGGCATAAGACATCAAAAGCTCAGAACTGGTCACTCAGTATAGAGTATCGAAGTGCGAACGTCATATTCACTCGTTGTTCAGGTTACTGGTTCCAAACAACGGATCCCTCTCATGAGGTTCACAGCGACATCATTCAAGCAACGGGCTGGAGCAGGCAATGTTTGGAGCTGGTGTTATCACCACGCCATTGTTTAGTCCAAAATTGTTTGGAACCAGCAACCTTGACAACTTGGCTAATATGATGTCATACTTCGATACTCCATAGATCGTTTGTTGTTAAAATGACAGGCTAAGTATGTGATATAAATAACTACAACGCAATTTTCATCTGAGCACATGCTGTATATGTGTAACTCCTCTTTTCACTCCCTGGAAGTGAAAATCATCTATCCTTCTCTGTGGCACTTTTTCAACTTTGATACATATTTACCAAATTGGGAATATGTTAGGTGAGTATAGGGTGGGCAATATAACATAGCATGTGTGACTAACTGTATAGGCATTGGTTATGGTCAGCAGTTGATTACACACCAAATACAAACCAGGGAATAGTGCATGTGAGTCAAGGGTAGGGAGCGACTATTGTATTCACTATACTAGGTGTACAGTGCATCAATTAGCAGCAGTTCAATTTTTATGACCCTGGAAATATTGTTAGGTATTTGTTAGGAAAGAGTAGAGCTATTCCATCTTTTCACCATGACATATATATTTGACTTACACAGCCTACTATGCATGGATTATGATCAGCAGTTGTATAAATATTCACCAACCTGGGACATGTCACGTGGGAAGTATCTCCTCTCTATTACCTATAAAAACAATTAAAAATACAACAACAACGATTAAATTGGTTTAACCAGTCTCATGTGATTGGTGAGGTTAGTTATAAAAAAAAATTCAGTTTACACAAGCAAATTTATTACCGGTAACCTAAAATGTAGTATTTAAATTTATTTACTGAAATCACAAGAGGTTTTGTTGGGCGACTAGCTGAAGAATACCCATAAATGTATGTAGAAAATAATTTGAATTGCCCGATGCGATTTAAAGTACAGTGTATATGCATTATGAGGGGGTAAAAAAGGAAATTGAGGGAAATGTCTACCCATCTGATAAATCAACCCTCAAATCTTGTAGAAAGTTATTAATGAGTGATGAAACACCACACACCAGAAATGTAATATCAATTACAAAACACAATGAATAATCCATGTATATTTTTTTATTTTTTTATTATTTGTAATAAATGCATTAGGAATCACTGCACGCATACTGTATGTCAGAAGTCATGTTTTACCACTGCACAAAAGGTTGCATGTGTGAGTTTGTGATTTTGGCATGTATGATGGCATCCATAGGGTGGTCATCCTCTACAAACAATCAAATATCAATTAGAAAAAATCAACAAAATGCATGGAAACAGCCCGCCGAGGAATGCTGCCTCAATAAAAGTAGAAAATGATATCACAGTGGGAATATATGACAAGATCAGAATGTGTGAGACAAGGAGTGAAATCGGTGAGTTAAAAGGGATGATCAAAATGAATTATGATGAAGTTAATCGATTAAAATTTTTAAAAAAATGAACATATCAATGATTGCTAAAGCAGGATAAAAAAGGAAAATGAATGAAATATAAAAACCTGAATTTACCTGATATGGGTACTACAATAAGGATCGTGATGAAAACCAAAGAAATTCTAGATTTCCTTTATATTCATAACAAATCATATCTATGAAAAACAACAATTTTCAAGCATGTAACACATGAACATCTTCATCAAAACACAAGAACATCTTCATCAAAACATACGACTAGCTACCAAACAGTTGTAAATACTGTAACAAGCCATGTATATATTCATAACTAATATATTAACATATTCAAATGCTACATTCTCAGCCTTGGTCTAGTTCAAGTACATGCTTTCAAACAATTCATGTATTCATTTGGAATGCCTTTCAAACAAACTGATTAGCTCAACTATAATACAAACATAATCTTACTAATATATATCGTCATAAAACAAAAGTATTTTACAATATTCCAATCCTACATTAAATGCTACCATGCCTCGTTCATGTTTTTTTTCCTTCTAAGTCCACTTCATCAACTTCCAATACATGCTTTTACAAGGAGTAATTTTTTATTTTTAGAAAATGAATTACGGTACTCAAAAGGGATTAATTTCTAAACAAGTCAACAGGGGTAATATAAAAAACACACAAAGATGGTGAACGGTAACTGCTATGAAAACAAACAAATTGAATATTTAAACTTTGACCTTGCTACACACCTTTCTGGGACCGTCCTTGGCACTATGGCCGCAACGAAGAGATATTACCTTTAGGACAATAGAGGGAGTTCATGTTAGTATTACCAGAAAATGATAAAATACATGACAAGTACTGAGTCAGTTGGAGAAAAGTAACAACAAATTGTACTCACGAGATGTAAAGAAAGGAGAGAAGGTGTGACTAATCAAATATAAAAGAATCTGGAAATCATAAGAGGACATATCACCACCGAAGAAATTATTAAATGACATGAACCCCCCCCCCCCCTCCATGGGACATTCATACATCTATTACAGGTAGTAAACAATCATTTCAAAGCCAAGACGGTAATAAATTCATTAACTCAGAATTAATTTCGAAGTGTGCAAGTGTGCATCTATGAGTATGAAGACTAGACAACATGTACTTAAAAATCACTTTCACTTTTGATTTTATTGAAATTTGCAATTGAAATGTTTTGGGTGATAGGCCCTTATCAAACTTGTTAAGTTAGAGGGTCAAGTGCTCTTGAACATCTTTTTACTTTCCAGCTATGTGATAGCCATCAAATTATTATTTTAATGTGAATAGAGTCAGAGGGTTAGAGCTGATATGCATGCAATGTATAATGTACTGAAGATGAGCTTTAAATGTTTTGAAAAACTTAATGTTTTAGATGAGTAGATTGTCAAAATAATTATTCCTGAATTTAGCATGCAATGTTTGACATTAGAAGTGAGAAATATATGAATACAAATCTAACAAAAGCTGGAAAGGGGTCATCATTGAAAGACAAGAGAGAAAAAAGAAAATATATACATGGTATGTGTTTGTGAGATAGACAGATGGACAGCAACACACATGAAAGAGAGAGAGAGAGAGAGAGAGAGAGAGAGAGAGAGAGAGAAAGAGATAGAAAGAGAAAGAGACAGATAGAAAGGCAATAGAGGATGCAAAATTGCAAATACATGTAAGAGAAAGAATTAGAGTAACAGTACAAGAAAAGGGGGTAATGTGCTGTGCTGGAAGAAAGTTTTTAAAAAATAAACCATTTATTTACTTTTGTTGAGGATCGCATTCATTTACAGAACACTATATCGTTGACACCCCTCCTTTACCTTATCAAAGAAACGACTAAATTTGACAGCATTTGTTGTCCCTGGTGCTAAGTGCTTGGCATCTGTACAGTTCTAAAATGTATGAAAAATTGAAAGAAAGGGATATAATTACATAACTTTTTAAGGAATGCCCTCTTTAAGACACAGATATGGCGCGGTAAATCGCTGCAAATAAGCTACTTTGCTTTTAAAAAGCATGAAATTAATGGCAACTGGGCAAAACAGAGGAAAATTGACTGAGCTCTGTTTAATAAGATTCTGAAATGTGAAGCGTAATATACATTACGTCATTTAAAAAACCAACAAAAACCTGTGGTTTTGCTTCATTATATCTCTGAACGAGCCTTCAATGTAAAGATAACTATACAAGACACCGCTTTCAATATTTTCAAAATTCATGAATCTCTTTTCAACCTTTATTGATTTGCATGTAAAAAGAAACTAGAAATCAGACTAATTTATTTCTCTCGCAATTCAATACGTAAATATGGATATAATAATTAACAGTAAATACTGAACCTTTGAAATTCACATTTCTTTTCCTGGTAGATATGCCTTCATTATCAGTTGAAGAAAGATATATTTTCTCTAGATGAATATTACTAGAATATCATCAGAAAACCCAAACAAACAAGCAAATTGCTACTTACTAAATTGATTTCATCAGCTCCACATTCTTCTGCTATTGAAGATGATTGTAATTTGTTTTGTCTTTGTGTATCTAACTGATCTTTCTTCACTCCTACGACCAGTATGGGTGTATGGTGGCCTGCAAACTGTTCAGGATCATACTCACTCCTATTAAGCATTCAGTGAAGAAATGAGAAAAGAAAGAGAAAAGTGGAATTTGGTCTCAAATCTGATGAATCTTTTGTACACTTATTTTTGTATACTTATTTTTGTATAGATCTAGGAAACCTATTCAGAGGCACTTTATGAATATTACCCAGCTGATACGAGCTGATAAGAGGCATTAAATGTTTTACCAGAATTTTTCTACCAGGTCTCCATCGCTACAACTGGCTCAAGACAGACTAAAGGTAAAATATCTTCTCTTGGAGCATAATTACCAGACTCGGGTTTCAACCCTGTATCATAGATTTCTCTTCTTTGAAATTAAGCTAACCTGCCTTCAGAGCTGAACCATTTACACTTTCGCTCATATAGTTGGAATATTTTTGTTTTACCCAAATTAATGGAATTATTTAAAAAATAATTTAAAAATAATAGATCTAGATAATAGTATACATTCTCAGATTTTATTGAATAATAATTTGACAAATTATGGCTCAAGGCATGGGCACACAGAGGATTTTTTTATGTTTGGAACCGGGGTAAAATGCAATAAATTATTGAAAAATTATTGCATTTTCTGTTTTTTTAAATAATTTATGGAAACAGCCCCCTAACCTAGCCCCCGCTGCGTACAGTCATGGTTCAGTGACAAAGCAATGCCCTCGTAACTGTGAGGCCCCAGGATCAAAACCATGTCGATATGCTATATTAGTGCCCTTTTGTGGGGCATTAATCCTCATTACTGTCATTTATGACTTAAGGGTGTAGGTCCCCTATTTGATAAGCATAGAAGCATACACATGCTTTAGCAGTTTCGCAAAACACACATTTGCAAATTATTATTCAATAACATCTGAGAATGTATACTTTTATCTAGATCTATTATTTTTAAATTATTTTAAAAATAATTCCATAAATTGGGGTAAAACAAAAATATTCCACCTATATGAGTGACAGTGTATCTTAACACTTTCCTCTCACCTACCGAATATTATCACTTATTCAGGATTACATGTATCTCACATGCTTTGAAGAGCATATTTTCCCCACAATCGCAGAGGTGTTGTGGTCTACTGAATAAGTCACCAGACTGTGAACCACAGGGTACAGAGTCCAAATCCCTGCCACAGCACTGATGTCTTTTGGCAAGAAATTGAATTTGTCACACTTGACCAATGTGAGGTAAAAAGGTACCTGGCAGCAGTTAATTTGTTGAAATGCTAGAATGACATAATGGCAGCCATGCTAAAGCCAGGGTAATAATTGATAAAGTGTCAGCAGTGTCAAGTTTGACAAACAAGAACACACTATTCTGATTATTACTATTACAATCTGAACTATGTTATCATTAAAATTATACAAAAAATTCTTCCAGTTTGAAAGCTAAAGAAGTGAAAACCTGTGTAACTTACACACTTGTCCTATGTCTCTCAGACCCATTATTCTGTTCTCTCTGTAGGATCTCACTCAGCCACTTGCCAAGGTTTGCATGTGATTTCCGATTGGTTAGATCATGGACCAGAATGATACCTGTAACAAAACAGAAAATTTAACATCTCAGAAAAGATCTTTTCTAAAAGTAGTGCTTTTAATATACAGGTGTACGTGTAAAGTTGTTTCATGAATCTTTCTAATGTGTATGCCACATTTTTACATACTTGTAGAATGCTCCAAACAGATTACTGTAAAGTGGCTATTGCAATTAACTGGGCTAGCCAGACAACCTGCTTTACTTGAAGTAATTTCCAAATATCTAGAACGTATACATTTGTTGTACTGTAGTACTACACACGAGAAGAAGCAGGGCATAACATTACTTTTACCAAAATTTGATGCCCCAGTGAAAGAAAAAAGATCTCATAAATTCTGACTTTATCACTTTGTATAATTGGTTGTACTGAGCTATGGAGCATGTGAGGTTTGTATAGGGTTTATAAGCTCACCATTTAGTGCTGTGTAGAATATATGCCTGCTGTTAGCATGGTTAACAGACCCACCGATATCCCAGAATTCTACAAAGCATGTCTTCTGAGCGGGCGTTCCTTCCTTGTATTCATGGATCTGTGAATGAGAAACGTTAACCAATCACAACATTCCTTGCATTTATCAATCGGTCAAAACTAGATTATTAACAAATCAGAAGCGCTGTTGTAATCATCAGTCAAAACTAAAATATTAACCAATCAGAAAAGTTCTTGAAATCATGTGTCAAGTATAAAAAGAATGATAGATATCAACTACTGGTAATTACAAAAGGTAAGAATAGAAATCAGTCCCAGAGAACAATTGGGACAATCATATGCAACATGAAGAGCATTTATACTGCCAAAATGAGCTACATGTACAGAGATTGACATGTGTGCTTGTCATTATTACAATGATTCATGGATATAATCCCAAATTATGGATCTTATAGAGTTTCCTCATAACAGTTACATTTCCTCAACATTCAAGATTATCTGGTAATTTCATGAACAGAACCTAAAACAGTTGCTCAAAGTATCAAACTTGTTTTTCAAATAAGTTTGCACCAACATTATAAATGGTATTCTGGAACGTTTCACATACCTTTACATCTAGGGATGCACCTATAGTATATGAGGTATTCAGAATGGGTTGGCCATGACATATCAGATGAACTAGAGATGATTTGCCTACACCTGCAAAAAAGAAGAAGAAAGATTCAACATGAAATATGACTGATTGATATCGCTCACTAGTCTATAAATTTCTGACAACATACCTCTACAATTCTTCTTAATACACTAAGGGACAGTGCCTTGTATCCTCTTGAAAAGGCCATATATAAATACAATTATTATTATTGATACTATTATAACTCGGAGAGCAGTGTAAAAAAAGAATACAAATCTGAAATCTATAGGCCTAGGTTGGTCATCTTTGGTTTTATTTTTACTTTTTAATGGAGAGATCAAAATGGAATTGTGTGTAGGTGGTAGAAATATATAAAAATTGATGGCCCCTCTCACCCAATTATTTTTGCAACTGCCATAATCATGACATAAGTTCGCTAGTCACCAACAAGGTACTAGTGCTCGTACCCGAAAGTACAGATGAACTTCTAAGTGTTTTAGTACATGAAATCCCATTCTTCTATCTCCCTATCAAAAATGTTATTGACAAGATATTTGGTGCATGCGGTGATAATGTATACTCCGAATCTCTGATCCAAATTACAAATTGATGACATGGGCATGCCTTGTTCACTTGACTCGTTCCTAACACAGTATGAAGTGTTTCTTGCTGGATTTAGTCAGTGTTCTTATAAGTTTCATTAATTCATTTCTTCCATTAGCTTTGAAATCAAAATATTTTGGCAGTTTGTTGTGATAATCAGAGTCCAAGTTTGGGGCACTTGTACAGAAATCAGAAACGTATCCCAAATTTGACCTGTAACTCCGGCGTGGAGATACCCTACTAAAACATACCCAAAATGAAGTAAATATTCACTAAATGTCCAAATAAAGGTCATGAGTTAAAAGTCGTTAAGATTATTACGTTTTGTGTCAATTTTCTTGTTATTTTTGGAATATTTTTCGGATATTAAACATTGATATCAGTATACACTTTTTCACAGGTTTCACGGCAAACCGCTGCACAATACAAGTACATACCGATGGTGGGTTCCATGCCAGTGTGAAGTTATCAACCGTAACGTCTCAGATCCTCATTAGATCTAGGTCTACTTTAGTTTTTATTGAAGTTTTGTTTCATAATAAAAATAATATTTTTAAAATGGGGCAATCATTCGACAGATTCTTAAATCTATGAAAATTGAAGAAAAATTGGGATATTTATTTATCATCGACTTATGAGGTTATTTGACACATGCGCCGTCGACTTGTGAGAGGTCGATTGTAATTTGAATAAAACGTTTCCATGGCATTATTTCATTCACATGACTAATTTGGGTACAGATTCAAAATTTTCACCACACACATCCAACTCAACACACGGGACTGTTCACAAGATTGAAGAGACGCGTAACCACCACAAACATGCCTAAATTTACCTTTAATTCTATCATAACTTACCAGAGTCCCCCACAACAAGGATTTTAACCTTTTCGATGTCAATTGACGACATCGTGACTGTAATAACTTGACGTTTCAAGAAATGTTTTGCAAACACATGCGACGAGTAAAGACGACGGATTCGTGTTCTAGTGCAATAGTTCGATGAACTGTAGAAAAGGCCAGTACGTACCGTACGTATGACAAGCCAGTGCCATCGGTGAGAGGTTTTCAAGTGGGTGGGAGGGGAAGGGGGGGGGGGGGGGGGATGGAGGGGGTGGGGGAGGGGGGGATGGGGTGCTAGTATTAAAAAAAGGAAAAGGAAGAAGGAAAAGGAAGAAGGAAAAGGAAGAAAAAAAAACTAGAGATTTATAAATGGTCGAATTTACAAATAGTAAAAGAAAAAAAAAGAAAAAGAAAGAAAACAAAAGTGAAAGTTGTAAATATTCTCAACTAGAATGAATCGTTAACACACACAAATCAAGCCAACCCGCCCATTATTTGAAGTATCTTTTTTCAGTTGCTCCCCCTTCCCCTGCTGCCATCTTATCACTAATGTTGACTAGTTCAAAATTGACACATGACAACTCTGATCGTCTGAACATTCCAGCTCGAGGGGGGGGGGGGGTATACATTTCATACCAGTGATATCACAGAATTTTGTGTCCGTTATATTTTGCTTTATTTTGAAATTTGTCAGGTTTTTAATCAGGATGTTTTCTCTTAGACATTAGACTCTTCCTATTTGCATTCGAAAAATCGAACATGCCCTATTAATTTTCTTATGCTTCTTAATAATAATAATTATTTTTAAAAATCCATTATAACAGGTCGTATGACACATGCTTAGCTCAATCACTGATTAATCCATGGTTAATTTACTACCCAACCCCAACATAAAATCCAATGGAAGATCCAACCTTATATGATGCTATGTCTGATGGTAAAGTCTGGAGGAATTGTTGCAAGAGCAAGTAATGTTGGATCACAAAACACAAGAAGAAAAGTGAACAACAAAAATGAGTATGTTGTACATATCTGGCCCTCCTATGGCCAAGACATTTATTATTTTGAACAACAGAGAGTTGACTATAAAGATTAAATGTTTTTCACAATGGTAGACATGTAAAAATCAAGTAGAATTCATGTATAATTTGTACAGCTCTCTCACTTTTTATGTATTCTTCCACTGTACATACACTTCTATATCTTTGTGGAATTCAATTTCATACAGACAATAGTCGTTTGCTTAACAACATTTGAATATCACAGTGTGAACAAAGTAGATTACACTATTGCTATCATTTTCTTCCCACATGAATATTACAATGATTTGGTTATATACTGCAAAAAATGAAGACAATAAAGATGTATATATAAAATATAAAAGAGACATGTATTCCACCTAGAACTGATAGAATCACTCACATGTTGACTTTATACATGTAATATTGTTCTCAAATCTGCAAGGCATAGTCCTTTCGCTTGAAGGGATCCTAATTTCTCATCTGGTCAGAATTCAGAACCAATCAAACATTGCAAAGCATCCACACCCTGGGCCCCATAATAAATAGGAAACACAGGGATAACAAGGAACAAAATTGGAATAGTATTTTTCACATTATTCATTTACAGACCCTATTCATATATTTCATTCAATATGAATAAAAATATTGAAAAAAAATTGAAAACAAAAACAAAAACAGAACATCATCTGCATCATTTCTGTGGGGAAAAATATCAAAGATACTTTTTAAATTTTGTTCCAATCTAACCTCTGTACCCTGTTTTATGTTTCATGGTACATTATTTGAATGCCAGAGAAATGCTAATTTGAGCACGAGATCTGTAACATCAGAAGCATGTAAGTACAAAATAACCAATACAGTGCAAACAATACAGCAAGGTGGTTGGAAATGCCAGATTTAAGTAAACATTGACAATAGACTATCCTTTTCTCTTATATTTACCATAGATAATTATATTTTGTTGACGGGTTAATTACAGGAACACTGATTCTGGTTTTATACTTGCAATATGACATCCAGTAGCAGCAACAAAGATATGCAACACAGTTTTATAGAATTTTATATCCTTTGCAAATGAACTAAAGAGTAAGTCATCTTTAAAATCGCAGACTTGGGTTTCTTCAAAACCTAAGCTACAGACAAACTTGGCATCATGATTGTCAGTTATCATGAAAAGAAAAAGCAGGCATCATGCTTAGAGTTATAGTGCTTCCTGACCTCTTGCATATACAGAACTTGGACATTTTCAACTCTTTCAACGTGGCATTCAAAATCCCATTGTAAGCGGATACATGTACATGTACTTGATTCTGACACAAAATATCTATCCGATACTGCAATTTTTAAGAGCTAAACATGAATCAAATACACAACTACACTTTCCTAAAAGAAAAATGTATCCATTAATAACCAATGTCAATAAGATTTCTTTTGCTCAATATGAATGTATTTTACTTGTACCCACAGGAATGGGCATGATGTTATCAAATACAAGAATACGAGACCTAGGCTTTGATGTAATTGCATAATATGCCCTGAGAAAGTTATGTACATGTTTTTTGCTGTTTTATATGTACAGAAACAAAAGTCACATGAATATATCAGAGATATGCTAAAATCATCTGTCAGAATATTCTAAAATTGCTTGTCAGAATATTCATAACCACTCATAAAATCCTTCTTCCACACTTAACAATCATCAAACTTTCATGATTTACTTCTGCATGTAAGTACAGTGTACATGGATTTATAACAGCTAGGCTGTCGATTGGGGGGGGGGGAAGGAATAAACTGTTATGGATTGATTACATATCTTATTGAAAGAACTTGATATAACATACACGATGGCCTCACTAAAAGTAATTATAGAATAAAAAGACAAGAATGGATTTTTTTTTATGCGCAGCTTATTCCCTGCTAACAAGTGCCCTTTTTCATTTCTAGAATGTCACTTATAAAATCAACTTAAAGTACAGGATATATTTCACCTAACATGTCATGACAAAAAGTATTACTTATTTGGGTTGAACAAGGGCTAATGTTAACAGTTTTGAGTTCAGTCAATTTCACACAGCACAACATGATGCGTATCCTACTAAACATAACCCTTCTTCTTGTATTCTTCTTGAGTTACTACACAAGATCTCAGGATGAAAGATACAAGGTGTAGAACATAAAATCATTCAGAAAAGGAAAAACTGGAAACAACTAGATCCACTGTGAAATCAAACGTACCCCAACAAATTTAACTGAAAACATTGTCATATTTTTCACAATCTGTACTTAGTCCAACAATGTCATATCACTTTGACAGGAAGATACTCTGGTAAGCAGCATAAAATCAATAACCATTGGCTTGAGTTGCAATGTAACATTAAAATGAACCTGCAGAAGAAAAGTCAGACATAAAATAAAAACAAAACGAGCCGAGGTAAATGACAGACTTGTATCTAGTCTGGAAAGAAAATTTAACATCAGCAAGCTCCAAGAGAGAATAATTATAATACAAGATTTGTGACTTGTGATTCACATTCATGAAAAAAGAAAATATATGAGAAAGTTAAAATGAGATATATAGATATACAGAACAGGAACGATACCATAAACCCAAGAAAAAGCAAAGTGAGAAATATTCTACGTTAGACTTAATTCACTACGTGTACTCCCCATAGACAAAGATATACCAATATTACCCACAAAATATAGAATGGAGTTCTATGCATTAATGAATTAATGAGCTCTTAGAATATATGTATCATAATAATTAAGGGATCTCATACATGTACATGTACAGAAATCTTGATTGTCCTAATAGGTAAAAGTAAAACTCTTTTTTTTTCTTATGAGTTGAAATTCAGAGTCACATAACATTTGTAAAATCTTTTTACATTTTTAAAATTATATTTTCAAAGCCTAAGTGTAATATGGCTTTATGGCATTTCAATCTCAGAAAATAAACTCTCCTCGGGTACATTGATCTCCTTTCATTCCACTTGCTTTCCACAAAAAGAGCTTGATGATAAATACTTATAAAACACAAACGTTGAAGTAATATTTCATAAAGGTACTACAATATATTGAATGCTTGCGTGCAAATATTTTACAAAGGGGGCATCAAAACATATGCTATGTCTTTTCTACTTTAAGGGGCCGCTGATTTGATTTTCTGTATTACAACTATTGCTCATTTGTCTACATAATGAATGACCAGAAGGGCTGAAAATGTTAAAATTTTCTGTTCTACTTCCCTTCTATACTTTAACACCTCTCATCACAAACAGGCCAAAGAATTCACAAAACAGTGATTTGCGGAGTAGAAATATAGTGGATGAGGGGTGTCAGTTGCAGTAAAGATAAATGAGCCATTCTAGTTCTAGTTCTAGAGATACGTGAAAGGGCTACAGTATCATTCTGAGGTAAGAAAGTCACAGATAAAAGATTTTGAACTCATATATTGACAATTCAGCTGCAGTACATGTATTTACATCAACATATCCAACTTCACAAATACCCTTTCTTATACCAAATACAAGAATAATATAAGAACAATTTATAAAAGGCTACTTTTCACTGATTCATCTGAGAAGCAGCGCATCAACATACTCAAAAGACACTTTATTGTTTTTATAATCAAACGGAGGAAGCAAAAATGAGGGTTTTTATAAAATAAAAAATGCATTTTTGTTGGCAATAAAGTACTCAAGTGTTGATGTCAAGTTGGCACATGATAAAATGTGTGTTAAATACAAATTATTATCACTTGCACATTATTCAAAGCATTTGACAGTATTTTGTCTTCTATCGACTGCCCAGATATAGTGTACTGAAAACTGGACAGCTTCTTTATACTTTGGTTTCAATTATTCCACATTATCCGATCAAATATTGAAACAAATAGTAGGCAGAACCCTATTCCCTCGTTAGTGGAGGCAAAACAAATGTTAACAGTCTGCTGAAGTTTCTTGCAGTGAAAATAGAAAATGTTAAGGATTCATCAAAGTTCCTAGCTTTACAGTAATTAAACTATTTTCACATCATATTAAAAAAAATTGTTTTATTTAACTTGGAACATAAATCTGCTGCCATTGGCATTACCCACACTATGTGTATGGAAGTTTGTACTTTCATATGCAAAGATGCATGCATTCCCATTCTAAATAAAACAACACATTCAATTTTTTGAAGTACATACAACCATAAAAACAGAGTACAGGTACATATATCAGAAGAAGGACATCTTTGAAAACATATGCATTGCATTAAATAAATGGAAGAAGCTCTCCTATGAAACAAGCCGTTCATAAAACAGAATGTAAGCTTGGGCACCCAAAACCTTATTCTCGCTCACTTCCGTGACATGCGTATCGCTGATATGGTACCACTTGCCAGAGGGGATGCTCACGTTGCGCCCGGCATGAAACGGCAGAACCGCACTCTGTATATGGTTGCGTTCAGAAACCAAATGATTGACAGAGTTGCTTGTTTTATTCTGCGATTCTGACTTCTTCTCCGTGTTCTCGCCCGCTGGACCGTCACCGCCTTCTTCGTTCTTCCTCCCAGACGATCGCAGCTTTTCCTTTGTGAGCCGTTCCTCGTTGTTCTTCTCCGTCTTTTGTCGCTCACACGTCTCATTGAGAAGGTTTAACGTTCTAGGAATTCCCAGAGTGTAGAGTGTTAGTGTCTCATTGGGTTGCCTCACCTTCACAAAGGCTGTGTAATGACCAAACTGTAATCTACCGCTATGCTCCACTACACCATACAGGCCGTACAGTACCCTGTTCTCACTATTTGCGTATCTCTGTAAAAGGCAATGGAAATGAGGAGGACAAAATTAAAATGCATACAGTCATTTGTTATTCACCCTACTACCAAATGTCTTTCAATAAACATCTTATCAAAATATCCATATCATTATAAACTAGAGATCTTAGTCCTGTTTCATAAAATTTGCAATCAATAACAATTCTGCTTATAACCAATCAAATATAAAGATTTCAGTAGCTTATAACAATTATTGTATCTTGTTATTGACAACGGTGGTTGTCTGTGAGTCTGTGAATTGATGGGGGGGGGGGGGGAATAAAAATGCATACACTAATTTGTTGTGGTCAATCTAAATTCGCATTTTTGGTTGATTCTTCACAACTGTTTAAATCTGAATTCAACATCAATGATAAATATTAACATTTTAAACCATTTAAAACTCTGTTGTTCTTGAGCCACATGATGTACAGCAACACAATTTCTGCTCTTTCTGCTCCCCTGGTAGGAGCGATTCACAATATTCTTGATCAAATGAGAACTTTATTCTGGTAATAATGTCCTAAAATGAGACACCGTGCAGGGGGATAGTTTAACGAGGCCTAATACTAACGATCCCACAAATCAGCTTTTTCAGTAAATGCCCCCATCCTTTGGAATAAATTACCAGCGCATATTTATAATACTCTTTTCCCTTGACCAGTTTAAGTCCTTGCTGAAAACGCACCTAATTCATGAATGATATTCTACACGGTTGCAGTTGTGAGTCGGTCAAAGGAGGTGTACACCATCTTATTCCTTGTTTGTTTGATCTTATGTTTGATCTTATTTTAATTTTTATTATTATATATGCATGATTTATTGATTAAAGAACAAATTTAGAATTTGTGTGTTTATTATAGTTGGTAATTTTTAATCAGACAATAGTGCGCTTAGAAACATAAGTATTAAGCGCCTAATAAATGTTGTGTATTACTATTATTATTAAAGGGATCCGGTAACATTGTATCAGATTCTTAAACAAAATTCTGGATTTACCTCATGATGCAATGAACATTATAAACCTTTAGGTCAGTCAGGAACCCCATGACTTTTACAAGCCGATTGCCTGTCTGATTATCAAGATATTTATGATTGGAATTACAAATTTTGAAAACCGTTCGCCTGACGGTTTTCATAACACTACAGTCTATGAGGGAAAACGAGTATGGTAAAACCGGTCACTCAAAGATTTTTACTTTTTTGAGGCACTTCTTGATCATTTTGAAGCGCAATTTTTTTAGGGCTTCAATATTACACCATATCACAGACACTGATAACATGTAGGGCCGTGTATCTCAGATTTAACATAAATGATCCCTTTAATATTGAATGTACCTTGCATGCCGTGCTGCAGAATGGTGCCACGTCCAGAATTAAAGGAAACTCTATGTGTCTGGTGATCTTTCTTAGATTGTAACCAACCTGAAAAAAAGAGAAAGAAGGAAGGAGAATTAAACATGAGAACTTGGAATTACTCACTTTACCTTATAACATCCAAAATCACACTTCTGATACGTGTCTATGCAATGAATACGAGTTGACGCCCTTCTGTCTCTCAACAGACGATACACGGTACCATCACTCACAACTCCATTCTGAATCTATGTAAATTTTTTGACTTGTGTTTTCTTTTGTCATCCATTATTATTATCAATTTCATTATAAACTGCTCAATTTATACACACACATGTACTCATGAGCTTTATTTTATCTTATAATGTGTAATAATCTAATTGTAGCAGCCTCATTGTTATTCATGTATCAGGCTCTATTCTTTGACTTCGTGTACATTATTTCTACCATTGTTATCTGTTTGTATTTTGATTTGTATTTGAAATCCAACCTGGAGTTCTGGTTGCAATAAAGAAATAACAATAGTAATATATACTATTCATTTTAACCATTAAGAAATGATTTTGTTGTCAGCACAATTAAAGCTGTTACTATCAGTTCATATTTATGACATTTGCTTCATGGGTTTTTGATCTGGGCTATATTTTGTCAAAGATACATGTTTAAGGCATGGGTTGTGATTCAGATTTAGGGTAGAACTATGGATAGGGTGGGTTGAAGGTTTGGTCCAGGAATGAAAGTTTGGAATTAAAATAGCATTTTGACTACAATCATAATGGAATAATAAAAACAAATGACCAATTCACATAATTTGTCATGATATGCTGTAGACAAAATGTCTTTATATTTCTTCAATATCACTTTGATCAAATATAAAGGGTAAAAAGGATAACTATATAATTATAGATGGTGAGACAAGAAAAGAAATAAAAAAAGATTAACATGCAGAGGGAAGAAAAAGAAGAACCAATGCAGGAGGGAGGGGGTATAGAACTTAAGATTATCTCTAAATAGTTATTTGAGTTCTTACTTGTTGAAATCTTTTGAGATGCAGAGTAAGAATTGGTGGAGGCTGATGGATAAGAAGCTGCTTGCTGGCATCTGTATACTTCACTCTCTCTTTACCTTCCACTAAAACAAAAAAATGGTAAGAGGTTTTAATTACTAGTGGTGCTACACCTTGAAATATGAAATCTACAGTGGCTGATCTCTGCCAAGAATTTAAAACTTTTGATTATTGGGTTATTACGCCCTTATTGTACATGTATGGCGAAATTACGCCTTGATAGGGCATAACGCTGTATTAGAGCGTTATAACACCCTAAAAAGAAAAGAAGAAAATTGTTTGCGGAATTCAGCCACCGTAGAAATCTGACTTAGAGGATCATTTACAGCAGACAACACAAGGATAGATTTTCTACAGACATTGTTAATTACATAAACCGCAAAGCATGTAGCATTCTTTCAGAGATTGCAAGTCATCGTGGCAAGATGTGATATTACATGTGTTATATGCTACATTATGATTATATAGAGGACAGGCCGTCTTAGGGTCCATCTTTGTTTATGTGGCTAATAAGATTACACAGAATGTTTGTAGCAACATCCCAAACAGAAAAGTATTATTTATGAACAGATTGCATGGACAAATAGCTTGAAAAGGATGACGGTCCTTTTGCTACCTGTCGCCTCTGTCACCCCTCACAAAAAGGGCAAATTCAAAGAATTGCCTTCATTGAAAAGTGAAGAAAAAAAAAGGACAAAAGGAGAAAGAAGTAACAAACCTTTGTGTGCTTTTGTGCAGGTTTCGCATCCAAATTTGTTAGTCCCTGTCAGGAGTTCAGGTGCTGTGAATTGGTTGAGGCATGACAAGACAGAGCATTCTTGGTTCTTAGACTGGTACCGTGGGGCAAGGGTAGAAGCAACACGGGCTCGACTCGTCGGTGAAACAGGTGAGGTTGGAGGACTCATGGCATTCAGCTTAGCAGCAGCTTGAGTTGAGATAGGCTGGGGTTTCGTCTTCCCCTGATTACCGGGTTTGGAGCAGCTGTTTTTGTTTGTTGCAGGTACCGAGCTCTCTTCTTTCGTAGCTGCGCTGGAGGTGTTTTTACTTTTCTTTGCATCCACAGGACTGCATTCCACAGGGCTTTCACCTAATTCATGAATCTTTGCAAGGGGAGCTATCCCTGTTGGCCCGTTTAAAGTTTTCTCGTTGCCTCCATGAAGTTTTTCATTCTTAGAATCTTCAGAGTCCACACCATTTTGCAACGGACGCTCCTCCTCCTTACTCTTTGCGCTTTCTGAACTACCCTTGCGATGCTCTACAGCCTTATCATCAGAATCATCCATTGTGCCGTTCACTTTAGGTGCTTCTTTCCCATTCCCATTCAAATTCGATTCGGCCTTCTTTTTGCACTCAATTTTAACATCAGCCTTCTCTTCTTCTTTAACTGTCCTCTTGTCCTCATCCTTCAAATTCAACAAAGACAACTTGTTGCGAATGGTTTTGGTATTCATACTCTCTTTTACAACCTTCCCTTCTTCACTACCAGTTCTCTTATCATCATCAGTCGTTCCAGACACTTCATCAGTCAATGCCTTAAAAGAATTCCCTTGCGGCACTGGGCTCAGTCTACTTGAACTACTGCTACTTGTGCTAGCTCTACTGCTGAGGGACAGGCGATCCGTGCTCCCGATCTTGTCCGCTCCATTTTGCATCTCATGAGCTTCCTCGTTCTCCTTCTCGGAGGGTACTTCAGGAAGGGTGTTAGGGAGTCCTCCGATACCAACGTCACCCGCAGCGGTCTGTTCACTGCACCTTCTGCTACTCCCTGCGTTGCTGAGACGATCAAGGACAGACGCTTCACTGTCAGCATCGTTAGGATCTCGGTAGCCGACACCCTCCTCTCTCCTCTCTTCCTCCTCGTTATCTGATTGAATGGGGGAATCCTTCTTTTCTTCTACAGGGTCCTCTGATTGGGAGTTGGTTCTACTTCTCCTGGTTTTCCTCTGAGGAATAACGAAAATTCAGAAAAACCATTAGAAACAATAAACATATATGGTATGCAATAAATTTCTATCGGTCAAAACATTATGTATTGAATCCAATGACCGGGGTAATAGTATATCTGTAAAGCGTTTCTGTTCATATCAGGCCCTCATAAAAATAATATTGTATACAAATACAACTTCTTCAGTGATCCCAAATCCAAATCACTTGATACTGATATATTATAATATCTGTAGCTTTTTTAGAAGCTTCGTTGCTACTGCCTCAGCTTCAAAGGATCTCTTACCCTCGTTTCCTTCCTGGCTTTCTCCTTTTGTTTGGTGATCTGATGTTTGCTAAGAGGTTTCGTCTCCTCAGTTGCTGAGGCTGCTGCAGCTGTCGCAGCTAGAGTCTGTTTGTCGCCATCATTGGACGATTGCTGGTCATTTGTTGATGGTCTGTCAAGGCTCTTACTGCTTGACAGGTTTCTTTTGCTTCCCTATTTGAAGCGAGATTAGAAGAAGAAAACATTAAGAAACTTGTCAAATTTCCAAAGTTACAGAGAGAAATTCTCTGTCTGTATGATTCTTGATTACCAACATTGTATTGAAATGGTTCATGATAAATAGATATTTCACTGAGAGAAGTAAAATGTTTTTTTCTAAATCTACACGGATGAATACTTGAGTCTCTTAATAATAATAGGTCCATTTATATAGCGCAGCTGCTATTGAATATACTCTACTGCATTTAATACAAAGTATTATATTATTACCCAGGCTGTAGCTGAGCTGCCATAATAAGGCGCTAGAGCATTCAAGGAATTTCTTCCTACTGGATACCCCTTTACGCACAATTTGCACCATCTCCACTCCCTGGAGAGTATTCCTACCATATGGTCACCGTGAGGGCATGGCGACCATTTCTCTCCTAGGTATGGAGTGGCAAATGTAGATTAATGACTTGCCAAAGGACATTAGTGCCGTGTCGGGATTGAACCCGGGACCTTTGCATTTCAAGTAAAATGCTTAAACCACTCGACTACGACACCTCTACAAACTCTACAGCACACAGTTCTTACCTTGGCTTCTGTGATGGGCAAAGACAGGTCTAGGAAAGGTTCTAGGATTTCAGAGATCTGAAGAAAAGAAATGTTTTTGAAAAAAAGAACATTTCATATTACAAACCGATCTAAACCACATACGATCCTAAACTCTTCATCTATTATGCGTTATGTTATTTAATTCAGATTATAATGTAAAATGCATGACTTTTTTAAAGTGTGTCATGTTTGGATATTCCAAAAATCCTGTACAAATGAAATTAATAATACCAAGAAAAATAACAATAATACCAACATTATCAACAACAATCATAATTACAAAGGTAACAATAATCATCACTCACATTTAAACATTCGTTGCACTTGACCGAGCTGATGAGATGTCCTCCAAACACTGTATCAACAAAGGTATGTTTACTGTGGCTCCCATACTCTGTGGAGATAAAAAACACATACCGGTACGCAATATTAGTTGACATCAAGAAAACTCATTATTTCAATTCTTGGCACAACTTTAGAAACATCTAAATATAATATATTTGAATAAACTTTTCAATGACACCTCAGATGATTTTCATCACTACCCTAATGCTCTAGAATTGTGGGTTTTCAGAAGTTATTAGCATCAAACCTATTACAATTTTGAAAAAGAAAAGAATGCAACCTACAACTCTACCTGTTTGTTCAATGAAGGGGGAAAATTATTTGGGGGAAGGAGAAGACCAAAATAGCAGGTAATGATTCCTATTATACAGCACGCATTTTCCATTTCCAAAACTAGACTATGTATGCATGCATTTCTTTAATTCAGTCTTTGTGACCTAACAGTGATGGCTGTGGGATCACTTTGAAACATTAGTCATATTCCGAGCTGTAACCCTGAAGCGTAAACATCCCTGACCATCACACACCCATGAAAACTCTCAACAGTAACTTAAACTCTAATTGCAGACCCGAGACCTAACCTTATGTTTCGTATTTACACCCACAAGAAAAAAACAGGTGCATTTGTTACTGAAGTAAATGTAAAATCACTGTCCAAGCATACCTTTAATTTTTTTCTTGGTTGCCTCATCAAAGTTCTTTGCCTTGACTTTCTTTACATCAAATGTTGATATCAATCCTTGTTGCATACGCTATAAGAAGATAAAAACATAAATGGAAAAAAATGACTAATTACACAATAAAACAGAGAATAGGATCACAAGTTTAACATGGACACACGCTGGAAGTGCTGGGAAGCAAAATCAATTTACTGGTGTTTGCTTTTCATGGTGGAAGAGAGGGTGGTTTTTGCCCTATAGAAAGGCTTCTTTTCCTTGTTTTTTTCCTTCTTTTCAGGCTGCAGTTTTATCGCTCTCTCTCCCCAAACATCCAGCCTTTTGACTGTAAGAGAAATGCTTTTCGATTCAGATCATGAATAACATACTTCTAATCACAGAGATTTTTCTCGAACAAAAAGCAGGAAAGATGGCCAGGCGAAAAGAAGGAATGTATTGAAATATTGAACCAGGGACCTATTTCACAAAGCCTTTTTTCAATGACAAATTACAAAAATCAGTGACAAATCTGCTGATAACCAATTAGAAGCAAGTATTTCACTAGCTTATAAAAAAAAACTGTCATTTGTCACTGATGACAAGTTTTGTGAAATGGGGCCCAGATCTTCATCACAATGACATCACTCTCACCTTGATCTCTTCAGCTTTCATTCCATCCAGTAGATATCTCAATAGCTCATGGCTATCCTGCTGCTGGTAACCTTTGAACCTTGATGCTCTGAGAAAAAAGAGACGGGGGAGAAATATGAGTTTGAGATGAGGATTGTTTCACTATCAACACAATTCAAAGCTTTCACTAGTATCGTTTGATAGCATTGGGTAAAAAAAAAAGAGCTGAATTTGGAAAGGGGAGGACTTGATGACTGCTTGAAAGAGAGACAGAGATATAGAGAGGGAGAGAAAGAGAGAGAAAGAGAGGAAGAGGGAAAGAGGGAAAGAAAGAGAGAGAGAGTGAGAGAAGGGGGTGGGGGTTCATCCAAACAGAAACAGACAAACTAAAGCATAAATACACAAGATTGATCTCTCCCCCCCCCCCCCCTTACATCAAAATATAACAAGCTGTTAAGACACGCAACACCGACTCACTTATTGCAAACTTGATTGAAGAGAGCCCTTGGATTGATGGTAGTTGACTTGGTTGGTTTATGCATCTCATCTAGGAACTCAATCAACGATGAGGTCAACGGCTGCATCGATGCTATGGTTATGGTGATGGGTACCTGAATTCAAAGAAACACAAAGTATTGTTAAACGTAAGATTTGAATTTGTTAATAGTATAAGGCACTAATAATGATGATGGTGATGGTGATGGTGATGATGATCAACAATAGTAATAATGATGATATGATGATAATAAGATGAAGGTGATAATGACGATAATCACATTCTCATACCTGCCAACTTGTCAAA
Organism: Strongylocentrotus purpuratus; assembly: GCF_000002235.5. NCBI lineage: Eukaryota > Metazoa > Echinodermata > Echinoidea > Camarodonta > Strongylocentrotidae > Strongylocentrotus > Strongylocentrotus purpuratus. The sequence continues at coordinate 6,013,144 of NW_022145607.1, forward strand.
GCTGAAATTAGGAATATAATGTACCGTATTTCCTGGCGTAAAGGCCGCAGTATTTTTGGAAGAGAAAATATCAAAAAGTCGGGGTGCGGCCTTTACGGCGAAAGAGTAAAAAAAAAAAAAAACTCAAGTCAAAACCAGCACGAATTTGCACATATGGGACTATGGACGGTACAATAACTATACCACTATGGTACAGGACATTTCCACACATCTTACCAACAATTTTATTTTGCATTGTTGACATGAATACGAAAATAAATTGCTAAACCAACATTTGCTGATAGATCTTGATCTAAGTTCGTGCCAAAAATTACGATTATTTAGTTTTGTCCGTTTGTTTTGTTTTGTTTTTTTTCTTTTTCTTTTTCCCTCTTTGAAATGTCAAAGTTGGGGTTCGGCCTATGCGGCGCTGCGGCCTTATCGCCGGCAAATACGGTACTTTCTATGCATTTTACACAAATTTTTTAAGAAAAATATAGAAACCAAAGGGTTTGAAGTATTTAAAGGCTGAAAATTAGGAATTGTTCCCCCCAAATAGGAATTGTTGGTGCATCATCCTTGAATGTTATCAAGGTATCGCTTTCCCCTGCAAATACCCTTTGACGGTTAGATCTCTAGTCGTAGATTGAAACATACAACCTACTTATTACAAGTCTAAAGACAAGCATCTTTTGTTCTGTAGATGAAGATGGACATTCTTATTTTCTTAGTAAAAATCTTGAGATTGTGTATGAAATGAAAACAATGGCCTCACATGGAACCATGAGCATAGAAGAGGGTAGGATGTGAAAGTTAATATGATTAGATGAGCAAGTGTGCGCTTGTAAAATGGCGACTGGCCGGAATGCTCCCCAGGGAGTGGAGAATGTGCATACATTGTGTGTGGATAAGCCTGAATCCAATGACCGGGGTAATAATATATCTGTAAAGTGCTTAGACACATCGCTGTATCCATATATTGGGCAATAAATAAAAGCGGAATTTTATTATTATCATCAAAGAGAAGTCAATTCAAAGCTCACCAGGGGCTCTTTCTCTGCATCTTTACCGATACCATTTTGGTTGGTGGAGACGGAGAGATGCGTATCCAGGGGGACGTCCAGCTGTTTCCCTGTTGACCACTTCTCATGCAGGAGGTCCCTCAAGACATGGGTTTGAATCAGATTCTACATCAAATGAATTAACATCATTGTACAGTGAAACCTGTCTATAAAGACCACCCAAGGGAGACAAGAAAAGTGGTCTATAAATAGGCAGGTGGTCTTCATATACAGGTTCCTTTAGTACATGTTTCAATGAGAAACCATTTTCGAGAAGAAAAAAATGTGGTCTTTGTAGACGGGTGGTCACTAAAGCAGATTTGACTGTATAAGAAAACACAACATGTGACTTTAGTATGAAAAAGATTTAAAGAACTTGGTTTCTTTACCGCCATGGGATAAGTTTCACAATTCTAGAGATCAAGAGAAAAGGACCACATGATAGATATCATGATTGCGTATTTGAAATCTGGTAGAACAATGTATGTTTGGATGTGTGAAGTTCAAAGTAAACACATACACAGTTCTACCATTAAAAGAAAAAGGAATGACACAGACTATATTAAATATAAAACATGTAATCTCACAGCTGTGACTGAATTACACACCACTTTCATACACATATTCAACTTAACTGGCATTCTAAAGGTACACATGTTAGCAGTCTATTCAGCATTTAAACATGTACAAGTAACTTACCTGCATAACAGCATTGAAGAAGCATGTATTGCCAAGGTTGCTAAGCCCCTGTAAAGAAAATGAAAAGCATTTTAAAACTTGCGGCTCTAAGAATTGCCACACAACCAGTCTTGAGGATCAATACTTAAATTCGTAATACGTAATACTTAATACGTAAATAGCTAATTTGATGATTATTGAAAATTAAAAAGTAGGAATAAGTGGCAGTAAATTATTATTGACCCTCAGAATACTAAGCAAGTCCTTCAATGAGTTAGTTTAAATGTTTGACATTTTAGTTTCAATATAGTAGTAGTATCAAACCTTTCTTCAAATCATACCTATGCAAGGGTAGCTCTCTAGTAAGAAATAACACTATCAGAAATGTTAATGTTATGATATATTCATATATTAATATTTCAAGTTACAATTAGATTTGATCTTACCAATGTTATATAATTTTTGCAAAAGTTGACTTACAATATGTATTTTTAGTTTTGTATATGTTTTTATCTCTCTATATTCTAACTTTGTTTGTAAATTGAACATTTTCAGCCTGCGAGCTGCTAGTTTGATGTGTTTTTACAATAAAGTAAAACATATCCAGCACTTACCCTAACTTTAGGTAGTGATCCCTCCCTGGTAAGGAGAGGCGATCGTATCGGAGATGAAGATGTTCTGACATGACTCTCATCAACGTCTGCTTCTCTGCTCTTCTTTTTACCTAGACAACGAAAGGCGTAGAGAAAAAAATACAGATTTCTAAGTTTGTATTGTTACAATGCTTGCTAGAATTAATCACATACAAGGGGAGTGTTTCACAAAGACTAAGATCCACTTTAAGTTGGACTTAAATATGGCAGGCCGTTCATGCCACTGTTTGCTCTCACCAATATGATCTTTAGATAATATATTTTTCTTCAATAATGAATTATCAAGATAAAAATTCTGTACATTTGTGACCATGATTTGTACGTCCCTTGAGAGACCAATGCCAGTAAATGGTGAGAGCAAACAGTGGCATGAACATAGTTAAGTCCTACTTAAAGTCGATCTTACTTTTTTGTGAAACATCCCTAAGGAAGGATAATTCAAGGGCATATATACATCATTTAGGATTTAGAATTTTCCAATATCAAATTTACAGTTACAGAGGCAATCTTCATACCAGGAGATAGAGGAACCAGGCAGTGGCTTTATTAAATGACCCTGTGTCCCTTTTGTAGACTGCATTACATTTACTGAAGCTTGGCCTGAATCACATGTATGTTATGTAGGTCATGTCTCTTAAGTTTGAAAGTAAACAGTAATCTAGTTTTTAAATGAAGTATTTTATAGGCTTCCTGTCACAGACCCAGTATTTTTGCTTTGAATACGTCATACCATGGAAAATCAATGGAATATCTTTCTTAGAAGAGCATTAAATCCAATGATTTGTTTTGTTTTCAAATAATACTGAAAGTAAGGCTCATGTGAATATTTTGGTTTACTGTGAAGAAGATTTACACCCATGCAGTAAAAGAGGGTCTGAAACCTCCTGACATATTTTGTAATGGTCCAAGAAAAATCGCATCTCAGCAGCAAATTGAATGATTTCCTCACAAAGACTGTTTCAAATGGCCTCATAATTCATAGGTACTTCAGAAACCGCATTTTCAAGGAAATAAGCAAGTACCTGCTAAAGCCAGGGTAATTATGCTGCATTATTGTAGAGCGCTTAGAGACTTCTGATAAAGTAAGTGTTAGGCGCTATATAAGCAAATATAATTATATACCTGGGGCAACTCCAGGTTTTCTTAAGCAGAAGGGACACACTGTCTTTATGTTGGTTTCTGTACACTATCAAGCCAGAAAGTAAGACGTGACAGGGCCTGAAATCAGGACAAATGCCTGAAAACTTGCAACCATATTTAGAGGAGCTATCATTGATTACAAGGATGTGAAAATACTGAAGCTAAACCGACTGAATTATTTTCTCCTTGAACATCTTACCAGAGCTGCCAACCTGTCATTCTCAAAAAACATATTATTCAGCTTGAAAAAGCATATTTTTAGGTGAAAAAACATATTTTGCCTGTTTTTAATTTTTTCCGTTATTTTCCCTGTAAAATACTATTGCAACTATGTTTCTTTGATTAAAAATGTGTTCAATCATTGACAGCTGCCGACCTATCAATTTAAAAAAAATAATAAATAAATAAAAAAAAAAAAAGTAAAAAAAAAAAACATTTTCAAGGAAAAAAAAATTGTACTTTGAAAAATATATGTTAAATATATTTACCTATTTTATCGGAAAATTTAATAATTTAAATACATCACAGAATTTTAGAAAATCTGAAAATAAAACGCTAAGTCAATGAATATGAGGGTCGAATCAATTTGTACACAAAGTCAATGCATCAGCAGGGTCCGGTGTTTGTTTTTCATTTGACTTTTTGAAGATACCATCACATTCGAAGGGCTTGCGATAATCGAAAAAACTTGTAATAAAATCACTGATTTCTTGATTTTTAGCGCTTTTTTGGAGAAACTGTTTCTTAAAACTGGGCTAAGCCCCCGCATGCTTTGGAAATATGGCTCTGATTCCGCATTTTTGACGGCAAAATTTGGCTTTTAGGATGGATTTTTGGAAGTGACAACGGGACTTTCTTGTACTAGTTAGTGAGTGACAATGTGTGTAATGCATTGGTATGTATTTTGCGTGTGTTAAGGATATGGCAATTGGATTCGCTGGCTCGATACTCGGTACATGTACCGTACTGTATGCATGGACTGGGGAAATGTGCACGTCTTTGAGTGGTGTACATCCCGTGTTGTGTGCAATGCGGATGCGTGCGCGCTGCAGGAATCGCCAATACAAAGCAATAGCACAACTCTGCATACGCTCGTTCTCACAGCCAGCCACGTTTGCACAGCCATACTCGAAACTTTCGAAAAACGTATTTTAGCACAGCAAAACGTACAAACGTATTTTACCCCCAAAAAACGTATTAATACGTTAAAAACGTACTACTTGGCAGCTCTGTCTTACCACAAAGAGGTCACAATGAGCATGATAATGCAATATGCATGTATCTTATACAATGTTTATGGTAGGAACGAAAACAGACATTCTTGAGCTCTTCCTCTTGCCACCATTGGAGTGAATTGCAAGAATGAAAAGGAAACCGACGTCAGACAATATAAGCAAAAGTTAAAGGAACAAGCATGCAGACCATTGAGCTTCCTTTAGCTTCTACTTACATTGTCTGATTACAGATTTCTGTTCACTCTTGCATTTTAGTCTGATGAGGGCAAGAGGAAAAGCATTAGTCTGCCTATTTTCGTTGCTATTTTTTGTATTTGGTTACAATATTTATTATCTACATTTGAGAGCCCTGTTGACACATATCTCCACATATTCTCCTCAGCTATGAATTGAAAGCAGATTGCATCCCTAAATACAAATAGCTCAAAATGTTCTACTTCTATCCATTCAAATGCTGACAACAATAGGGACTTTTAGATTTTCACGACGACAACGTGGACTGCTATGTGTGATGTCCTTTTAAAGCACTGCCAGTGCCTTAAAAGGACGTCATACGCAGCAGTCCACGCAAATCTAAAAGTCCGTAATGCTTGGTTGTTCAAAGGATCATACTTACTGGCTGATTTTTCTGCAGGTTTCTGCTGGAAAGCCTGTTTCTTGATCCAATCCATGCACTCTCCTAGTTTCTTACTCTCTGAAGGACTGATTGCATCATCACACTTGTAACACCTGTATCAACGGGAGGAAACAAGTAAGAAATTGTAAAAACTGTGAAATTAACTTACAGCCTTATTACCTTTTTGATTTACTATGCAGGGCTCCAACTAATCTTGTTGGAAGGGGTCCGATTTGAATTTTTAGAGTCTTTGTGTATGAGCTGATGTGTCCCAAATACCTGCTGGGACAACGGGATTAATACTGACGACAAATTACCTAGGGTAAACAGGACATATCATTTACACTATTGTTGTATATCAAGAGAAATTAGCAAATAACGTATGCAATTGCACTAGTAAACAGGTACATTAATATTGACTGTTAGGAATTCCTTTCAGAAGCAATTTCTTGGATTAGGGGTGATAGTGAGCAACCCTTCCCCCCCCCCCCCCTTGACTAATTTTTTTAAAAATAGGGTTTCGGAGCAACAACAAAAAATAGCATCTAACAACATTACCCCCCCCCCCCCCCCCTTTTGAGTAAGAAAAAGTGGGGGAAATCGGGAGTAAAAAAATCGAGGGAAAAAAAAAAATCAAAAAAAAATCTGGAAACCCATTTAAATAGGGTAATTATCAGGCCTGCTTGGATATCTTTTTTTCTTTCTCCATCAGCTAAAAAGATATAGGGTTATCTGAATTGTTAATGAATTCTTGGAATAAATCAAGAAGTACTCACCACACATTCCAGTTTGCCAGGCAGACAGCTAGGGGATGTGAGTTGGACCTGGCCGTTTCAAAATGCTTCAAGGCGTGCTGAGCAGGACTACTACGACAACATCCCTGTTCAATGAAATGAAAAGTACAAATATATATTTAATGTTGTAAAGAAACAGCTTAGACAAGAAAAGTGGATTAAATATTGATACTATTTCTTTAATTTTAGAGGAATTAGATGAGCTTCAAATTAAAAACAACTGTCTCATGAAATGATTTAATGTTAAGAAGTTTTAAGTCAATGAAGCATGAAACAGTTCTTTATGATAAAATTGTGTTTCTGGTGGTATTATACTATTACGTTCTATTCCAAAGCAAATATGGAAAGCTTTATGTATAATTTGATATGTTGAGGATCTTTGTATAAAAACCACATAAATGTCAACAGAGGAAATTCTTTTTACAATTTCATCCACTATTCTAATATCAATGAAATGATCTCCTACCTTTTTTATACACAAAGTAAAAATAGAAATTTCTAATAGATCCACTGTCAATACTGTTCATGAAAAGAAAGCATTTGTTTCCAAAGTGCAGTTTCACTTTCACAAGGATATGCGATTGAACTTAAAGGGATCCGGTAACTTTATCTCAATATTCTGAAACAAAATCCTGGATTTAGCTCATGCTGTAATGATAATTATAAACCTTTAGGTCAGTCAGGAACCCCAAGACTTTTACAAGCCGATCGCCTGTCTGATTATCAAGATATTTATGATTGGAAATCGAAATCAAAATTTTCAACGTTTTTCATAACACTACAGTCTTTTGGGGAAAACGAGTATGGTAAAACCGGTCACTCAAAGATTTTTACTTTTTTGAGGCACTTCTTCATCATTTTGAAGTGCAATTTTTTTTAGGGCTTCAATATTACACCATATCACAGACACTGATAACACGTAGGGCCATGTATCTCAGATTTAACATTGTTAAATGATCCATTTAAGAATTCACCTAGTATAGAAAAGTGACACAGAGCAATTGTTGCAGGAAACAAGAGTCGTACAACCACCAGGGTGTGTGTCAGTCATACAATCTCCAGCAGACCATAAGGGGTCATTTGAACAACGTTTACTTGATGCAAAGTGATGAAACAAACTTAAACTGATAAAAAAAAACAACAACCAAACTTACCTGACTTCCACAGGCTAAACAAAGCCAGATGACGGGCTCAAACACCTCACCATCTACGTCATCAATAGAACTATCTTTCTTGACACTGCCTCCACTGCCCTTATCACCAGCACACAACTGTAAACAGAACAGTGACATTGAATGTGTTATTATTTCTGGATCATGTACAGCTTAAAAGTTGGTACCTCTACATTGCGCAATATATGGGAAATCCCATTAAAAGAATGTTTATAATATTGCAACATTGGAAAAAACTGTAACAAAAATATTCACATCACCTACATGTACATACAGTATTTACTACCCCTTTCACACTCCTTTGCAAAGGTGCTGATTGAATACAGATGCAAAGAAAATAAATGAGTTGGGAAAGGAAGCATATAAATGGAAACGCAATTAAATAAATAGCTTTAATTCTATTTTTGATATTCAAAGACAGTTTTCACATACATGTAGATGTACAATGTACATGTATAGCAATGTCTCTGTACATAGCCACACTCAATTCAGGAAATGTTAACACATATACACACAGAGGATCAAATATAATAACTGAAGTTTAATGATACTAAACTATGATTGTCTATGTACATATTTAGTTGCACAGACAGATACGGCCTTATCACCATTTGTAATGTAAATGAAGACTCACATTTCTGGTTAAAACGCCATCGACTGTCCTTTCTGTTTTATCTCCCTTTTCTCCAACAACTTTAGCCAATGCAATCTACCCTGCCTGAATCCCTCACTAAGTAGTACGTACGTACGTACATGAAGTTGTACCCCTAGCTCTGCAGTGAGTTGTCTTCCTGATACAGGATCTATTCAATTAGAACCACTCACCGTCTTGAGGTGTCATGTGGTTTCACTCTAACGTCATCACAAAAATTGACTCATATTCCAGCCAAGACCCTAGTTCTACTGCAAAATTGATGTGTAATACATGTACCTTCAAGGTTTGAGAATGGCATGAATATCATATCTTTACTTTTGCCAAGTCTTCTTTTTTTCCCTTAGAAAATTATCCAAAGGAAACATCCTGACGCGAGTAATTTTATCATAGACTTTTGAGAAATTATCAAATTGTCACAGTAAATTTGTGAAGTCATAACTTTATCCTAAATAAAGCAAAGTTATGTAATTTTTCAGATGAAGGAGAAAAGATGTATGCAAACTCTGCAAATTTTAAAAAATAAAATAAAAATTATCTACCCCAATACATTTTTCAAGTTAAAAAAAAAAGATTCAGAAAACATATGTATCAAATTATATGAAATACCTTCTAAACCATTAACTGTACTTGAAAGTAAGCATGCACATTTAAAAAGAAAAAAGATTTTTTTTCTTTCTTTTTTTTCTTCATAATTGGCCTTCCAATGCAATAATAGAATTTAGTGATATAAAAAAAGCTTTCTTGTGCAAAATTACGAGAAGTTCACTCAAAAATAAACATTACCCTGGTATACAACATGTATCTATAATCTATTGCATTTATTATCTCATCAGAAGAACAATTTGCTAAATCAATTTTCTTAACTCAACAACAGTACCAGAATCTGGCAACTTGAAAGAAACGTAACAAAAATACACAATGCAATATTGTGTGTCCAGCCCAGTGTGTCCGGCGATTTCATACATTATCAATTAAATTACTCTAAAAACAATTCAGACGGCTAATCATTCAGTCAGAAAGAAGTGAATTACTAAGAATACTGATAAGGAAAAGAATTGCAACATTCGTGCCATACCTATTGTCAAATGAATACTTCATAGCTGATCGATACTCACATCTTACAAGACACATTTAGTGTGAATTTTCATGAAGTAAAGTAAAACCACTTCAGCAATGTCATGTGATAAAAGGCCACTGATAATCACTACTTACTGAACACTGTCCAAAGCCATAATTCTTGAGACCCTTCTTCACATTGTTCAAGCTGACAGACTTATCCAGATGAGTGCATTCTTTACCTAGGAGAGAATCGGAAAATGAATATTGAATGTATTGCAATCCTTTCCAAGAATCAGTAATTCTCCTTATCTCTATACTTCACCATTAACACAAACCCTGCATTTAACTCACTTTTAATAAACGTTCTACCACTTTTAATGAACATCTACCAGTATACACAAGTTGCTACATCTTTTAATAGTTTTCTTCTTTCCATCTATACACAGTTAATATTTTGGTTTCTTTATGGTCTAAAGGAGTCTTTGATAAAATTGAAGCCCTTTCCCTAAAATATCTACTCCTCTGAAAAGTACAAGTAAAGTAAAAGTTCAAAGGGACAGTACAAGTACATACCTTTAACAGTTTCTTCATCAGATGTATTGTGGTAGTCCGTCTGCTTCGTTCTGTTGCGCTTCTTACCCATTTCGGCAGGACCTGTTGCTCCTTCCTTCACTCGCATTGAGCCAAACTCCAATGTCACATCACCCAACTAAAAAGACTTAGTACACTGCAACAACAACAAGAAACATGGATGGTGGTTAAGATTGAAATGGATCTTTCATCAAGACATTCATTGCAGACAAGTTGACAGTTGACCACTTGATTGGTATCATCATCATTGATTACAGTCAGCTATTCCTCTATCACGAGGGGTTACCGACTTTCGCACCATGATGACACTCTCTCCCTCTACTTCTTCTTGGGCCTCGACATGTCTCCCTTGGATCCTTCTAAGTTGCCTGCATTCCTACCCATGAGAGAGCCTCCAAAGATCATCCAACCATGGGATGTTTCCCGTGAGCTCTCCAAGGTAAAATCACGAAAGTCTGCGGGACCTGACAGAGTTCGGGCTAATATTGTTCAGCTCTTCGCTTGTGAGCTAAGCATCTCACTAGGCGACATACTGAATGGCTCGTTCAATGATGGGATAGTCGACAATGGAAGGAAGCCACAGTCATTCCAGTACCATAGAAGATGCCACCGAAACTAGAGCAACTCCGCTCTCTTGCTCTAACTGATCATTTCGCAAAGGTACATGTAGCTGAACAATTCAGTATCAAATTAATGCTCTTGGACATATAAATCAGATTATTGGTCATAATCAATTTGGCAGCCGTGCTGGAAGATCAACAACTCATTGTCCAGTAGACTTAGTAAACCATCCATGTGCAAATGTGGAAAAGTTAAGGATGACATCGACTGTCATTACAACAGATTTCTCAAAAGCCTTTGACAGGGTTGATCACACTGTGGCACTCAGGAAATTGATGGAACTCAACCGCAAGGTTTCATTGTAAAAATGACCTCTAATTTCCTGACTGGTCGCATCCAGCATGTCGGATACCAAGGTTGTCTGTCAGAGAATCATCATTGAATGCAGGTGTGCCACAGGGTACAAACCTTGGACCAGTGATGTTCTTGATACTTATCAATGATGCTCTCTCTACCTCTGGAGTTAGGTATTGGAAACAATCAAATATTATTGAATGCCAGTAAATGCAACTTAATGTGTGTAGATTTTGGGAGAAATGGCCAGACCTCACTCAACCTGACACTGAACGTCTAGTGAACGATCATACTCTGTCTGAGGTTAAGGACTTAAGGTAATGAAGATTTTGGGCACCTACAGTCAATCTAAAACTTGAAATCGGACCAACAGGTCGATAACATGCTCAAAAAGGTTAACAGAAGAATGTTTACCCTCCATTCTCTCATCCCCTTCGGACTACCTGTTGACGATCTCCCTCTAATTCATAGATGGTACATACGCCCATTGGGTGAATATGCTGTACCTGTCTGGCATCAGGGCATTACCCAACGACAAAGATCCCTGATACTATAAAAAGGGTTCAGAAACAGGCTCTTAGACGCATGTTAGGCTCCCAGTACCTAACATACCATAATGCCCTAGACGTCGCACAATCCCAAACTCATGAAGATAGACGTTCTAATAATTGTATCAGATAAGGTAAAGGTCTAATGCTATCTCCAGAATTCAAAAACTGGCTGCCCAAAGCCCTGCCAAATAAACTAGGCAACTCAGAAACCTGAGCAAATTCTACCTATAAGATGCAGGACTGAAAGGTATCGATGTAGCCCAGTCCCATTTATAAAGGGTTCTAAATGACATGTGATCCTTCATCTTTTTCTTTGTGTGTGATACTGTAGTTGCGTATCTCTGGAAGTAATCTCTCAAATATCTGGTTTTAAAAATAAGACCATATTTTCCACTTCTCGACCTTTTGAATATTCTTTATGAAAACCATGTTTGCCTTCATCTCTTTCATCATGATATATCACATTGATATATTATTTAATCCCTTATAATGTTAATTGCTTTTACGTATTGTAGTTTGTGACATATATTATTTCATCTTAATAATTGTAAATGTCATGCTCATCACTTTGTAAACCAGGAAGCACCTGATCTCATACATTCACTATTACATTTTCTGTCGATTATATTGTCCATGTACAGTAGCAAACTTCCTTCTAAATTACATTGCCACATTTGCCAATGTTTGTATTATCTTATGGTATTGTTGTACGCTGAGGCTACTCAAGTACACTCCCAGGCTTACAGGCTAATACTCAAATACTTGGCGACCGTTTTTTTTTTTGGCTCCGGAATATTTGAAAATCGTGCCAGCCGCAAATTTGCTCAGTGGGGGGGGGGGGGGGGGGGGGGGGGGTGGGGGGCACGTCCAGTACTGTTTGCTAGTACATTTTTGGCAATTCGGCGCTCTGCGGGTGTAGGGTTCCCGATCCACGCGCTGGCAATGCGAAAAACGGAAAATCCTATTTTTGCGGACGTGTCTGTCTGCGTTTACAAAGACAATCTTCAGTAATGCATGTATGCATAGAGTAAAGGAGGGGGAAATCGACCAGCTTCAGTTTTCGGCCGATTGGTTGGATGCATGGTAAAATCCCTTTAAAATACATCGCATAATAGCATATCACATATCCCACACATACCATACCATGCCAGAGTCACTGAAGAACCACATTTGCAATGAAAAATACATCCTAAAATATCACATTTTAGCGATTTTATCGGCGGTCCTGCTACCCGATTCTAAAAAATTGAGTATCTTAAGCGTGTCTGTAAGAAATATGGGTACCATAAAATGAGCTTTATTTCAAGTATTTTTCAGATTAAGAGCCCGATTTTGTGCTAGTCGCAAGCTCAAAAGTATCTCACCGCATGTATTAAATCAATGCAGCCGGACACGGCAACGCACACGCGATAGCTCTGTCTAATTCAGATTCCAATTTCCGATCACCGCAGTACTAGTTTTCGGCCTGGCGAGCTCCGGCATGGGATGCCTGCTCCGCCCGCTAGTACTACAGATCAGCGCGGAAACGCACATCGCGCGCTTCCTATTGACTCTGTACATGCGGCCGAAAACTGGTTCGCTATGCCGATAACTGACTCCGAAACAGTGAAAATTGAAATGAATATTGTCATGGCAATTCATGATTTTTTTCTGGGATTCTTTTTTTGTTTAAATAATAATATTTGCTTCATGATTTGAACAAGAAATGATAATAAATAGGAAGTAAAGGGTCCAAAAAATAGGAATTTGTCTTAAGTGGCCGAAAACCCCCTCCTTTACTCTACGATCCTTATTTTCAGACCAGCGCCCCTACTCCTAGGCCTAGATCTACTGCCAACGTAGACTCTAGATCTAGACCTAGGGTACAATTTTTTTTTACAAATATCTGGTCGGTTTTCCTCTAATTTCTTTGGTCGTACAGCACTTAAAAAGAAAAATTCTTCTAAAATGCTACTGACGTGGTTAAGTTCGATTGTTTGATGTGTTTTTTAAATTCAATTTCGTGATTTTTTTTCTTCTTTTTTTCAATGAATTTGCCCAGTTATGCTGAATGCTGGCACTGCCCGCAGCTCAGGCCGCATGCACCGACCACCCACCACACTCGGCACCTGCACCTACATGTAATATGTACATCAACATGCATGCTGATAATAATTATGAGATAACAAATTCACACCACAACATGACCGAACATCATCATATTTAGACAATTTAACGACAATAGCATCTAAGAAACAACAGTGCAAAGAGATTAGACAATACTCACTATGATATCAAAAACTCAGGACTTGGAATTAAGCTTTTAGACTTCTAAAGTACCATTATTTGGTCATAGAAATCTGTCTTCTTACGCTCAAATGAGAAGCTCGGCTGCGAAAAATCTAGATGCAAACGACCCCGGAAGTTGTACCATCCTCTTTTTTAATCAAACAATTTTCTTTCATGACAATATAAAAAATTATATTCATAGACAGTAATGGATCGATGACAAAATAAATACAAAATATTATCAATTAGAACACTACATGTGAAAATAATTTCAAAACAAATTTTAGATATATTTGATTTCCTTTGAAATAAAAGATTTAGGAAAAGGTTGTATATTTATGTGATCGTGGCAAAATTTGATTGACTGGAGCTTAATGATGAACATTCACAGGTGTTTTTGGTAGAAATGGAAAGGTGAGTAGGTATTTTGCCATTTGATTTCCGTGAATATAGCTTATTTCCATGTTTCAAAGAACCTTAACCTTTTCATAAATAGATTGTATTGCTCAAATACGAGATAAAGTAATGGGTTTAAAATTGTGATGTGTCCCACTAACCGCAAAGTGTGTCTGCTACGGTGTTTGTGATGTAAGTGACGTGTGAGGATCAGTGTCTAGGCTGGGCCTGGGGAGTGCATGGGGACATGAGTCGGGACATGGGGGAGGTTGGGAGGAACGTCAATCTAGTTGGGGCCCAGACGGCCCGACCAATGTATTACTATTAGGGCACGTTCATGCTTGATTTTGAAGGCAGAATGAGCGATTTGTAACGCTCATCGTAAACGCTCATCGTAATCGCAGTTCCACGGTGCACTGTTCATGCTCACTTCTCCAGGCAATTCTCCTTGGGTGGCCTTCAGCTGGATTCGCAAACCTGTGTGCGCATGCTACGTAGATCCACTAGAGGTCAGTGCGTTGACCCCATTTAAAACGCGTTTACAAATTGTAAACGCATCTTTTTGTGAGTTTACGATCGGCGATCGTGATCGCCGTTTTTCGGTGATTCTACAAAAGTGAGCATGAACCCAATCGTGTTTTAAACTAAATGCGTAACAGATGCCTGATTCTGGCCGTCAAAATCAAGCATGAACGCGCCCTAACTTGACCCTGGATTGAATCTGGATACCCGCCCTGGCCTGGGGCCTGGCCTCGGGCTTGGCTATTTTTGACAGCTTGACTTTGACATGTTCCTGAATCTGAATAAATGAGATAACATGCTACCGGTATTTACAATTACAAAAACGCTGACTTTACAAGAATTTGCATTGTTGGTTCTTGCTGAAATGCAGGCGCTTATTCAGAATCAGGTTTCACGGAAAACCGCTGCACAATACAATTGCATACCGTTTACGTATGGTATAGCGTACCGACAGTGGGGTTCGGGTGCGACTGAAGTTAGCGACTGTAATCTCAGATCCTCATTGAATTCATGTGAATAATTCATCATTACGGTGTCAGTCGCTAACTTCATGCACGCTGTCGCACCCGCACTCCACCGTCAGCTCAGAGGTATGCAATTGTATTGTGCAGCAGTTTTGAGTCAAAGTATGGATATGATTCTGAATTAGTGCCCAAATATTTTTTTTTTTGGTAGCCTATTTGGGAGACAGTCTCCAATGGGGTACTAATTTCTCTGTTTTATTTGCTACATAGCAATAAGGTCAGCTGAAACTGAGAAGTTGATAATCAGATTCCTTAAAAATTCACTAGACTACAGTACTTTGTATCTTCTTTTGCTTTTAAAACAACAATTGGTACGAAAATACTCCCCTCATGTTAGTGTTTTTTTGTTGTTTTTGTTTTGTTAGCTGTAAGTCTCCAACTTGGGCTGCAGATGTTTTTGGTTTTGATCTATTGGCAACAAAAAGAAATTAAAAAATGTATGTTATAGAAAATTATTCCTTGATCCCCAAGCTCTCATTTTATTGAACAATTCTTATCAAATTGGTGTTAATATCATATATGAAAGTATAATACAAGTACAGAAACTTTCTTATAATACAGAAAACGTCATTGGTTTGGGGGAATTATATCACGTACCAGTAGTTTAAAGGGGATTTAAAAAATAAAATAAAAAAATTAACAGGTAGTGACATTTTGAGCAAAAAAACAATACAAAATTAGAAAGTTATGAATTTGTTAAGGTGCTATCAATCAGGCGCGTACGCAGGGGGGGGGGGGGGGGGTTTGGGGGGTTAAACCCCCCCCTTTGGTAATTTTTTGTGTGTAAACCCCCCCCCAAAAAAAAAAACCCCTAAAACCCCCCCCCCCCCCCCCCCCCCCCCCCCCCCCCCCCCCCCCCCCCTTTTGGATTTGTTTTTTGTTTTTTGTTTTTTAAAATTATTTATTTATTTAAAAAAAAAAAAAAAAATTATTCCCATGGCCAACCTAAAAAAGGTGACCTTACCCCCCCCCCCCCCAACGGGTCAAAATGTCAAATTTCCAAATTTCGAGACCAAAAAAAAAAAAAAAAAGTGTCCTCTTACCCCCCCCCCCCCCCCCCGCTTATTCAGCGGTCGGCTGAGTCGTTGCGATTTTTTTTGGGGACCAAAAAAAAAAAAAAAATGTGTCCTCTTACCCAGCGGCTGGCTGAGTCGTTGCGAAATTTTCGGACCGATTTATAAATGTTAAAACCCCCCCTTGAAAAAATCCTGCGTACGCGCCTGCTATCAATCACATACAAATTGGCACCACTGTGACATATGTTGTGAGCTCCCCTCCCATTTGCCCTGTAGGGCCTACTGAAGAAAAAGAAAAAATCAGAAATGTATAGTTTCCTTTGAGAAAATTTTCAATTATACAATACATTCACTGTTCACCTTAAATATAATTTGTTGCAAACATGTTTTATACAACCCTTGTTTGACACAAATCTATTCCGTCATCATTGACTAAGAAACCTGTATTAAAAGCAATGTAATCTCTGCAAAATCTTTACCCTGTTATTTTTTGTAAGGAAGGTCAGCATTTTTTACATAGTGGAAAATTAGCTGTACATAGAGCTCTGCATATTTCCAATATATCTGGTAAATGTATAAATAAGCAAGAATAAATAACACAGATCTAAACGTAATTTAACATTTTTTGTTTCCTTCATTTAATTTTTTTTTCTTTGTTTACAGATTTGTTTCTGAATAAGAAACCTCTATTCCTGTCCGTCCATCTGTACGTCTTGTTCTCATGATCGCGTTATCTCAAGAACCAATTGATGGATTCCTGCCAAACTTGGGTTATGTACATGTATGTATCTTGCAAAGCCAATGAACTGAGTAGATTTAAGGGTCACAAGGTTCAAGGGCTCATTATCTATGCAAAAATAGCTTGTGATCGCGTTATCTCAAGAACTTATTGATGGATTCCCTCCAAACTTGGGTCATGTATGTATCTTGCAGAGCCAATGAACTGATTAGATTTTGGGGCCAGGAGGTCAATGGTCACAGGGCTCATTATGTATGCAAAAATAGCTTGTGATCGCATTATCTCAAGAACTTATTGATGGATTACTGCCAAACTTGGGTTAAGTATGTATCTTGTAGAGCCAATGTACTGATCAGATTATGAGGTTACTAGGTCAAAGTTCATAGGTCACAGGGCTCATTATGTATGCAAAAATAGCTCATGATTACATTGTCATTGGAACCGATGGACAGATTACCATCAAACTCCAGACATGTATGTATCTCGCAGAGCCAATGAACTGAGTAGATTTTAGGGTCAGAGGACATGTATATGAAAAATAGCTTGTAATCATGATATTCTGAGAACCTGTTAATGGATTACAATCAAACTTGAATTTTAAAAATTGCTTCTGTTTTGGTTTGTAAAATCGCTCACTTACAGTATACTTTAATTGACACTTATTCAGTTATTGCCGTTTGGGTGTCGGAAACTTTTTATTTTCAATTTGTAAATGATGCGTCGACTGTGTCTTATTATAGTATAAGTATGTATTGATATTATGAGATGATTATATATGTATTTTGGCTTTAAAAATTATATGTATGTACATGTATGTATGTATGTATGTACCGGTACCTAGTTTGTATTATGAGAAAAAACACAGAAATAAAAGCAAACAAAGTAATCATTAAGCATTGTTGTATTTTTTTCAGTGTCTTGATATTGTCACAGGTAAATGTAAAATGGTAATGGTAATGGTTTTATTGAAAATTCATAAAAATTCATAAAGTTAATAAATTAATAAAGGTAACAATTGCTTTCTATTTACAATCATATATCAAAAGATCGTTCAAAATAAGAAAGAAGAGAGAACATAAGGGCTGGAGGAAACTCGGAAAGTAAAGAAGAGAGGTAAGGAGGTAAAATACAGACCACACAGGATATCCAGGAAAAGTAGGAGAGAAAGGGAGAGAGAAAAAATGGATTAAGGGAGAGATAAAGAAAGAACGACAGGGAGAGAAAGAGAAAGACAGAGAGAGAGAGAGAGAGAAAGAGAGTTAAAGGGAGAGATAGAAAGAAAAAGACAGGGAGAGAAAGAGAAAGACAGAGAGAACTTGAATTTTTTTAAATTGCTTGTTTTGGTTTGTAAAATCGCTCCATGGCGGAGGCATCATTTACTTTAGTAGACACTTATTCAGTTATTGCATTTTGGCTTTTGGAAACTTTTTATTTTCAATTTGTAAATGATTCGTCAACTATGTGTCTTATTAAAGGTGTCCTCATGTATTAATATTATGAGATGATTATATATGTATTTCAAAGGGAACCAAAACCTTCATACTAAGTTACTTTATTGTAAAGTTTAAGATATTTGAAAAATATTAGTGAAAATTTGAACAAAATCGGGCAAGGAATAAGGAAGTTAAAGCTTTTTTTTAAATGACTAGTCACTAGAGGGCGGTATTCAATTTGATGACATCATCTGTAAACAACTCTCCATGCCTTTTGTCCTTTTTGTTTTTCCTTCTTTCTTGTGATTGAGATAATCTACTCCCCTGAAAGCAAGATATAGAATGCAAAATTATATTCTACTTCACATGTTATGAAGTCGGATCAAGAACACAAATAAATACAAAGAAAACAAAAAAATTGTGAAATTTTATGTACAAAAGGCATGGAGAGTTGTCCACAGATGATGTCATCAAATTGAATACCGCCCTCTAGTGACTAGTCATTTAAAAAAGCTCTAACTTCCTTATTCCTTGCCCGATTTTGTTCAAATTTTCACTGATTTTATTAAAATCTTTTAAAATTTACAATAAAAGTAACTTAGTATGAAGGTTTTGGTTCCCTTTAACTTTAAAAATGTATATATATATGTATATACCTAGTTAGTTTTATGAGAAAAAAACATGAGGCAATTGTCCTGGGAGGGGGTGATTACCAAAGGGGTTAGGTATTACATATACAATATTATCTTTCTTCCTCTCTCTCTTTCAATATCATCTTTCTCCCTCTCTCTTTCAACATTATCTTTCTTCTTCTCTCTCTTTCAATATTATCTTTCTCCCCCTCTCTTTCAACATTATCTTTCTTCTTCTCTCTCTTTCAATATTATCTTTCTCCCTCTCTCTTTCAACATTATCTTTCTTCTTCTCTCTCTTTCAATATTTTCTTTCTTCCTCTTTCAATTTACACTTTCTTCCTGTCTCTCTTTCAATGTTTTCTTTCTTAATTCCTCCCTTTCAATATCTTTCTTCCTCTCTTTCAATCCTTACCTCATCTCCCCTCTCTCTTTTATTATCTCTATTCTATTTTTCTCATGCTTTAATTAAAAGGGGCCCCTTCATGTTTTGTTTGGTAATGAATAAGGTTAGTTTTTGTCGGTATCATGGTCATGTACACTAACTCCCTCAAAACCCGCCCTAAACACCCAAGTTTTGTGAATCCACGTCGGCTCTTTAAGGAGCCGTAAGAGTTAATTACTCCTCGGCAATCACATCAAATAGTTAAGTATCTGAGATGGCCAGATATGTAAATCAATTATCATTTTCAATACAATCAACCATTTTCAAAAGGATCAGCCTTCATATTTGATGTGTGAAAACAAATCATTGACGTACATGATATAATAAAGAATGTCGGGCTCAGTATTGAGTTTAAAAAAGTAGACTTTATTGACCTGTAATATGATAATTATAATATGATTACAAGTTGTGTTTTATACCAAACAAACAAACGTGCCAAGAAAGACAATTTGTAGTTTTTGTACGATTAAAGTTGTATAGGCGGATACTCCACCACCCCATACAAAATAGCGTGCAAAGAGCAACAACATGAAAATGGAAAGACACCTCAGGCCTAGGCCTGAGACACTACTTGCGTTTCGTGAGAGGCTGAAGTATCTGGGCCAGTTAATAATACTTTTTTTTATTGAGTAAGTTTTGAAAAAGAACAACTCTCCAATAATATTGGTTATTGGGGTATTGAAATGGTATTGGAATGTCATGAAATATGTTTTTCCTTCTAACACAATAATTGTTTTGCCACTCAATTCAGGCCTGACTACCGGTACATGTATACTTTTTCGTAAGGAAAAAGAAAAGTTATTTTGTCATATAACTGATTAACATTTGAAGATTTCCTATATACTAGTGCCTGGCCGTGCATGTCCCATATTTGATCAGGTTTAGAAAGGTTGTGGTTGAGATGATTAAAAACAAAATTGGTTGGCTTGCACATATCTGTAATTCTGTATTACTGTATAAAAGTGACTCCAAAATTTTTTTTAAAAAGAGTATTCAAGTATTCGACATGGCGTTTCACACAGTAAATTGCATTTGAAATTGCATCATGTGCATTTCCAAACCCTTTCTTTCATACAAATACACACAAACAATTCCAAAAGCTTGAATGCATACTAATCACAAGATGTAATGAAACAATATCAATAATTCTAATGACACACTTACATGCAAATGCATGATCATTTTTGCGTTGCTTTCTGCCTGTCAAATAATTTTCTTCTGCATTTTGTTTTGTTGCTATTATGAGTTGATATCCAGACGGTCTCAGTCACATATAAATACTGTAAGCATGCATGACCAAGAAAACGTGTATGAAGGTTTGTTTTATATAGATTGGACGCGGTTTGCACGATGCAGCATTAATGCAAAAAAAAAATTTAAAATAGAGTACATGAGAAAGTTCAGGACAGGGAAAAAATCAAACAAACACTTTCAATTGCCATGTCCTTGGCTGGTAAATGCACAGCAGCAAAGATCAAAGAAAGAGAGCGAAAGCAGAATGAGAGAAAAAACAGAAACAACAGAAGGTTATGGATAAGCTCAAGAACAAAGTATATGAACATTGTTTATCTTTTCTTCATAATAAGTTTCAATTTAATTAAATTACGTTATTTAATAAACACAAGACTATATTATTGTTATAACTTCCGGAGCCTATGACCTACTACAAGCATTGCTTTCCGGTTAGGCTCCATCATATTTCTTCCTTTATTTAACTTAGTCTTATGTATTATTCTTTTTGTTTGTATAAATGCATCCAAAAATGATTACACAAATTGTAACATGCCAAATGTAATGATGTATTATACAAAATGTGAAATATGAAAATAAACTGAAACTTAAACTGAAACTGAAAGCAAGCAACACAAAAAGGGTAACAAGAGTCCAGCTACGACCAAGTACACCCAACACAAATGGAGACCATTCAATTGATGCCACTTTGATGCAATCATGTCTGACCAAATATTAACTTTGACCAAATATTATCAGCTGCAAGTGTAGAGGGAGACCCACACATCAGACACAAGACAAGAAACTGACACAGGCTCCACAAGTGTGGATGCAAATACTGGGCCCATCAAGAAGCTGTTGCTGATGTCACACCAGATCTGTATGCTGGTCATCTCGACCACACCACATTGACACGTAAGTTTGTATTGAAATATATAAATTGCATTTCACTGTACTATACATTACTATACACTTGCAACTTTACAGCCAATTTTGCTTAAGTTGAGTGCCTGTTACTAACACAAATATTCATAAATACAATACCTCAAAATATTCATATAAAACATTTACAACTTCTGCAGACAGGTACATTTTTGTACATATGTTAAAGTTAACATTAACCTTGATATGAAAATAAAATGTCAATACATCTATATTCATGTATACATAATATGTATCTTAAAACTTTTATTTGCACTATTTTTTATTTTGCAGGATCGAAATCCTTATTACACTTACATTGCTGTACTGTTTCTAAGAAATTGCTTACGTGGCAATGGTAAGAACATTTATAATTCCTCTTATTGCTAATCTAAATAAAAAATGTCTAAAATACTTGTAGTCAATTTCAAAGTTACAATGTACAAGCCTAAGATGACTCAAATATGCAGCTATTATGCATGAAATCAATTGATAATTTTTCCACATTTTTCAGGCAACTGATGTCAGGGCAAACACTTCCAGCTCACATTCATAATAAGAAGCAACACAACTATGTGTGAATTTACAGCGGAAAGAGAGGCAACACACCCAAAGACTAATATAATACGAATCATGGAAGAACCAGCCATTGTACAAGTTAGTGAGCATACCATCGCTTTAATCAGGATGAGGTGGAAAAGCTGGACAGTAAATTTGTATTGAAATGATGCTATGCTATGATAAGCATCAGAAAGACTGTGGTGTTACATATCAGCAAGGATATCATTGAAATATGAATACATGAAGATAAGTTGCCATGTTTTGTCCATTGGTGTACGCACCAATAGTTTATAAAACACTCTCACGTGAAAATACATGAATCAATTAAAGTCTATAATATATCACTGGTGAAAGCAAGAAGGACGTTATTGATTTACTGTTTAAAACCAGGATGCACGTCTATGGCATTATCGCCCTTCTAGTTCTCACTGGACAATATATTGCACAAGTGAAAC
Source organism: Strongylocentrotus purpuratus (assembly GCF_000002235.5). NCBI lineage: Eukaryota > Metazoa > Echinodermata > Echinoidea > Camarodonta > Strongylocentrotidae > Strongylocentrotus > Strongylocentrotus purpuratus. The sequence goes on from NW_022145607.1 coordinate 6,035,385, forward strand.
ATCTCTTGAAGTCTCCTATTTCATGAATTGCTGAAACACTGCCCCAAAATGAAAGTTGGCAGATAACACATTGTTAAATGACCAATGCGCCTGTATCAGTATGAGCTGTAGTGTCTGTAACAAGCTACAGACAGTTGTAAATAAGTTAATTTTGACATCATATACTACATGTTTATGCACTAAAACAGAACGATTGTTTTGTTGTTATATGAAGCCGGTATTTTTCACTGATAACCTGACACTTTGAAGCATTTTATTGGAATTTCAGCCTTTAGTACCCCAAATTACAAGAATTCCTATATAAATTGATCTTAGGAATAATCTCTCAAAGGTTCTTGTTTCAGGACCAAATAATGTTCATAGACCAAAGTTGGCAGAAGAAAACACATGGCTAACATTCCATACTGGATAAATGAGTATCTGTCAATTACAAAGAGACCTGTAACAGGCTAAAGTCAATTGTAGAGCACTTAATCTTGATGCATCAAAATAGAATGAGTGTCTGTTTTTTTATATGGACATGGTGTAAAAGTATGTTTTGGTTAAAAAGTTTATAAGTAGTAGTATCAGCCAATACTATCAAATTTTTAAAATTTAAAAATTCATTTTACATGTTTTTCTTTTTAGCTTTTTGTACCTCGAACTGGAAAATTGCAATGAACAGATTTGAAAAAAATACCGTACTCTCTGTTGGTTTTTCAAATTTTAATTACCGGTAGGCCTCAAGATATGCAGCAACAACCATAATGACAGAAAAAGTAATTGGATAACTTATATATTGCATCAATGAATAGCATTATACATGTATAAAATGTAGTGTCCGCAACACCCTACAGGAATTTGTACATAAGTTATTTTTGGCAACTTATGATATGGAACAAGTCTTCCCAGCAATGTGATTTGTTTTTATATGTATACAGATGGGACTGAGGTTTGGAATTTGTCTTATTTACCATTGTTTGGTTGGCTGTTTAAAAGTTTCAGGTTTTGAAATAAATGGCATTTACTAGATTTGACCTTGTGTTACCTCCGATGTGAATACTGCGTCTATTTTATGGACTGGAGTGTGAATTGTTTTATTTTTCACAAATATCCCAGAAATTCCCCAAAGAAGTGCAAAATATTTGTGTATTAACCCTATATAGCCTCTACATATAGCCTCTACATTGTTCATGATAATTTGTTAACTCAAAAGAATCTTAGTTACCTTTTGTCTTTGCATGTCAGCCTGAATCACTCATTTTCGTGATTTGTGTACAAAACATGGAAAAGTCTGTGTAAAGTCTCTAAAAATGTCTCTGAGTAGCTGGCCTGCTGCTGGCAGGGTGATCTTGCTGCTGTTCACTCATACTATCTAACAGGGAACTGAAGCCTGTAAAATTCATGCTTGGCCTCTCCTGGGACGGTCTGTCTGGGGTGCTGGAGTCAATGGAGGGGGTAGATGATGGACTGACTAGCTGCTGGAACTGTTGCTGCTGCACCCATGCACCCTCCTGTGACCCCAACACAGGGATAGTGTTAACTACCTGGTAAGGCAGTTGTGATTGAGGAGTTCGCCGCTGCATGGGGCAGGGGTCACTGTCCTGGTTTGTGGAAAGGCCTGGTCTAGGTCGGAGTTCCTGTTGTTCCTGTTGCTGCTGGTCCTGCATGTCAACGTAGTGGTTGACGAGTTGTTGTATCTCGCGCTGGAAGTTGCGCCAGAGAGTCTTATCGAGGCCTGCCACTGCCTGCTTGACCCAGTCCAGGAAAGCATCCCGCTCCTGCATCTCCTGGGGCTTCTCGGGGCGGCCCAGCAACTGTCTCTGCAGGTTGGTGAACTGCTCCCTGCTACCAGCCAGGTTTGCTGCTATCACCTCATCAGATGATACAGTCTTGGTCCTGGAGGAGGCTGTCTCTACAGCAGCTGTTGGGGCCAACTTCTCCGTGAGCTGCAATAATAATAAATATCATGAGTAAATGATGAACATTTTAATTGTTATGCAATACTGCATGAAATATTGGAAATCATTATCAAATTTATTTAGCTTTTAAAGTGCCTTTTACGACTATAGTCGATATGCAAACTTAAATCCAATTCATTGCGTCTGATCAGGATCCAAGCTGTTTGCCCTCAGACTCTGTTTTTCCTAAAATAAAGTTAGCTTTTCTTCAAGACTCAAGCAGATGACAAAATTTGAAGCAGACATCCATTTTTCTGGCGCTTTAATGAATGTCTCTACTTACAATGACAGCGGTGCACTCGCGAAGGATCCAGTTGTCCCTTTCTGTAAGCTCCTCATCCACAGCAATGGATTGCTATTTCCTGAGCCGTCCATTCCTGGTTTGAATGCTGCTACACTATGATTTTGATGATGACATCTTAACCAAGCAGATTGGTCTGCTTCATCCAGAGATACTCTTTCTTCTGGGTTTCTTTATACCCTTCTTGTTGTACAGGACAGGGTGAAGTGCGCTGAGCCACTCTACCATAACCTGCTCCTGATCCTCTGTGAGGTCAGTCTGCAGTTTTCCGCATTTTTGTTAAAGAGCAATCGGATCCTCTTCTTCATCGGGGCTTGTGTATCAGCAGGGGGAGCTTCAGCAGAAAGAGTGGCATCACCCTCAACAAAAGAATGCTTATCTGGTTTGTTTAAGGCATCAGGATTTACGAGCCGTAGTGCATTGATCAAATAAAGAACAGATGTGCACCGTAGGAAGTCTCTAATATGAATTAAAAGTGAGCTGTGGTGCCAGCTTTTATATATAGGTGGCGGTTGAAGATTGGTCTGGATAAAAGCAGCGTGGCATCATTAATGGAGCGGGATGCAGTCTGGTAGGTCATTGTATGATCTGCATAAAGCCTCCATAAGGGCTTCATAGGATCGTCTTGCGTGTAGAGGGAGCTTAGTGGAAACATGGTAAAAGCATAATTAAAACAGCTCAAAATAGTTGCAGACGGTGCTGAGATTTTATTACGATTCTACCACACTGCTTGTACGACAATTAGTTAAATTAGAACTGATTGATTATTTACTATTATAAATCTATGTATCTAGTACCTATTATTGCTTAGTCCTCTAAAAAAAGCAGACCATCGAGAAAAAGAAAGTCACAACTGTGCATAACCCCCCCCCCAAAACTCTGCCAACCTCCAGCTCACGCACGCACACATAATCATCCTCTCACAAGCAGCCGAAGAACAAACTTGGGACATGTTGCCAGTCAAGGAGAGGGGACGGAGGGAGGTACATAGAAAGATACATAGATTTATATAGTAAATAATCAAATCATTTCTAATTTAACTAATTTACCTCAATAAATCAATGTATCGACCTATTATTGCTCAGACCAACACAGATGAAAGCGGGGGGGGGGGGGGGGGGGGGGGGGGGGGGGGGCATGTCCCAAGAAAGAGGTTTAGCAGGGGAATCAGGAAAGATGTTGCCGCAAACAACGTCACTGTAGCAACCGATTCTGCACCTGCTGCAAATCCCTTAAGGAAAACGGCTGAAGGAATCAAGAGAATGTCAAAAGGCAGTTTCGCAGTGACGCAAAAAACGCACCTTGAAAGAGAGCAGCAGGTACCAATATCCGTGGCAATCGTGAGACCACGGCCCGGCACAAGATAAATAGGTCTCAGGACCCGCAGACTGGATGTCTTTGACAATCCATCTAAAGAAGGATTCCTAAGAAGGCAGACAAAGGGATCACAGGATAACAAAGAGTCGATTGTCACTGCGGCAAGTCTTGGTTATTTTGAGATACCGGTAATAAACCAACGCCCATCTGAGACTACATCTCACCTCCAGTAATAGAGGAGAAATTAGCAATAATAATCTTCCTTTAAATAGCTCTTCATATGTCTACGAAGAATCTAAGTGCTTGGCAGCACAATTAATTTGGACGTCAAATGCAGGCCTGCCTGTGTTTTGAGAAAGCACCTTTCCCAAAACCTGAGGAAAGCCAGCAAGAGAGTTGAAAACTACAACTGGTCCGGACGAGGGCGACCGGTTTAGGCAAAGAGGGCTTAAATAGAAACCCTACGCCACACCCCTCACCACGGGAGTGACCCGGGGAGATACATGGGGCATAAAGAGATCCTCTTTCCTGCCCGGGAGAAAGGCAGAGGGGAGGAGGAGCTAGCTTCTGAGCAGGACAGCGAACTGTGCACCTATCGGCACATGTGGGGCGAATAAAAGCCCTCAAGCCTGATCCTCCTAAATTTCCCGAGGCCTGGGGAAACCCTGACAATCTCCCAAGGTAAGAGAGACGGTACCCAGTGCCTGAGCTTCTTGAACCCGAGCCCGAGGGCAGACCCTCAGTATATGAACTTAACGAACGGTCTCTAGCGGAGCCCAAGCTGATACAAGAGAACCAGAGATTCCCGGGAGGAAACCACTCCGAAGCGAGAACCTTGCCCCAGAAGAGGCTACCTTTAATCAGATAGACCTAAGGGGGATATGTAAAAGATAAGTAAAAAAATTCCCAGGGACGAGGCCTGTAGAGATAAGGACCGTGCGAGCCAGCAAGGGATCGCCAGAATTGACAGGGCAAAGTCAGAACAATGCTGACGTTGATTCCATAGCGTTGATGTGCAGAAGCACATTCTGATAACCCTCAGGATTAGCTGGGGAAATGTGTCCAAGAGATATTTCCCAAAGGAAGTCTGCGCATCAGTCCCCAAAGACTGGTCAGCAAACACAGATGCCGAAGTCAACTGCAAGACAAGGTTCCAGACAGACTCATGGCTCTGGAAAAAACCAAAACCCCAGAGGGGAAGGGAGAGACCTGATCCTCTCACGGAGGAGGAGCAAGGGTAGTGGGAGATGGGAGCCTAGCACCACCAACATGCAAAAGGCCTGGGAGAAAAGCTAACCACAGCACAGAGCCTGCAAAATTCTGTGTCTTGTATTGGTGGTAACGTTGGTGTGCCCGTTAGTTGGGCTAGTTCTGTTGAATTTTACCTTCCCGGCCACTGCCCGTTGCTCCTCCTTGAGGTCCTTCATGCGTTTCCCAAGTTCATCTTCAAAGAGAGACTTTGTCACTGGAGCTGAAGGCTTGCAAAGATGGCTGTAAGCCGCGATCACTTCCAGCTTAATGAATTCTTTCCTCAAACTATTCAATTCATAATTGGCATTACAGATTAATGCCAAAGAGTCTTGCTGAGATTTTGTGATTGTCTGAGATGAAAGCGACTGCGCAAAGGCTGGCAGTCTTCTGGTCCGAGACTTTGAACTCTCTGTAGTTAAAAGTCTCGAGAGCGAGCTCGTTGAGAACGGTTGTCCCAGTTTGCCGAGTTGACTTTGGGGGTGTCCAAATATTCACAATTACTTGGGGGCAAGTACTTGGCCAAAGTATCTGAAAGGACTTTTTCTTCCAATCAATCCATAATTAAATATGAGGCTGAATTTGCAATGTCCTCATCAACTGGTTCTCCCACTCCCATTTGTAGAGCAGACTTTGCTGCGTTTTTAGGCATACAAGCCTCCAATGTCTGCTGTTTATCCAGTATGTATTGCTCCACATCGGCCGAGACAACGTCATCTCCTGATTTCCATTTTGTGAGGGGCCTGGAATGGCCGGCACCACACTGGCCAGCAAGGCTTCCATACTATTCATGCAAAGTTCCATGGCTGTAATGCCTGAAACCCCCACATTTTCTTCTCTATTTTGTTCACCCGGGGGTCTCGAGACCATCGCCGAAGCCACAGACTTTGGCATAATTGAATTTTTTCTTACAACCACGCGCGACAAACTTCCAATGCAGAAATGTCCATTCCTCATACTGTTTTTTTCCATATTAGGACCTATAGTTTATTTACTAGTAGGTATTTTGTTGTTGTTTTTGTTGTATCATTGGCGTTTCATTCTATTTGAGAATATTTTTCTCTTTAAGTATGTTTTAACGATAGTTTTCTATTGTATTTGTGATCAAGATAACATTTTATGGCAGTTGTTTGATGTGCGGTATGTAAAAAAATATATAACAAATTACCGGTATTTAAAAAAGGTATTTTACTACCGTAATTTGGAGGAAAAAACAGAGTAATTCCGGGGAAAAACAGAATGGTTGGCAGCGCTGTCTTATTTTTCAAAGTATGATTTGTGCGATGGAAAGTTACTTTCTATTAGCCTGAGCTGTGAAGAAAGACTGTGCGTATGCGCCAAGAGCGGGATCTGAAGTGGTCTCTTCAACGAGACTCACAAAATAAAATCATATTTGATCCTTACCCTAAATTTAGGTTGTGATCTCTCTTTTGTAAGGAGAGGTGATCGTATCGGAGATGAATATGTTCTGACATGACTCTCATCCACATCTGCTTCTCTGCTCTTCTTTTTACCTAGACAACGAAAGGCATAGAGAACAATCCAGATTTATCAGTTTGTATTGTTACATTGTTTGTTAGAATAATCACATACAAGGAATGATAATTCAAAGGCATATACATCATTTAGGATTTAGAATTTTCCCATATTAAATTTACAGTTACAGAGAGGCAAATCTTCACTACAGGAGATAGAGGAACCAGGCAGTGGCTTTCACTTAATGGCCCTGTGTCCCTTTTGCAGAATACTAAATTCACTAAAACTTTGCCTGAATCACATGTATGTTATGTAGGTCCTGTCTCTGAAATTTGAAAGTAGAGTACACCCATGCAGTAAAAGAGGGTCTGAAAGTAGACAATAGCCTGGAAACTCCTATCCATGTAAAAAAAAGGACAAACATGTCCAAGCTATCATTGATTACAAGGATAAACTGACTTAATTATTTCTCCTTGAACATCGCTCTGCTCGGTACCACAGCTGCAGGTAAAAGCATTACCTGGTACATAACTTATAACATGTGAGGAGAATCTGAAGAATATTCCTGTTATTTGAACTAAACACTTACAGCATATTGACAATGAGCTTGATTACTCACCTTTTAACTTTATTTTAATTTTTGATCCATATTACTCCTCAATTTCTTTTTGTTTTGATGATTAAAATTGCTTATGCTTTGTTATTTGAATATTGTTGAACCAATGTCTTATTTGTGTTTTCTTTACTTTCTTCAACTTCACTTTGCCTTTTGGAAACTTAACAAATTTGTACTTGATTATTGTACCAGTGAATACTTAATTATAATCCATTGTATGTATACTGTTTCTATATGTCTTACTTGCTTAACAAGTGAATTTGTATGTTATGGCTGATGTTATAAATGAAAAATATTCCCAGATACTTAACTCGATGCCCCTGCTTTCAATTCAAAATAATTATAAAGGTGAATTTTCTAGTTCTTTTTCATTACCGGTAGTACATTTTAATTGCAGTAGTTTATCACAAAATGTTGACAACTTGAATCTTTTCCTCAGAAGTATATATCAACTCTATATGATTTAAATGGTCATCAGTTCAAATAACAGAGAAAATAAGCGAGAGGGTGGAGCAGGAGCTTATGTTCATAATACTTTAAATTATTCTTTAAGAACTGACTTATAGTAGCCCTCATTTGCACACGCTCCCTATTTTTGTTGAACTTCCATGGGTAGAGGGTATTATTGGTAGGCATGAACATACTCCTGTTTAAATTTGAGAACAAACGGACCAATCTTTTGTATATGAGAAGTAAAAAGATTTTTTATTTTTCATTTCCAATCTAAATAGTCTGTTTGCTCTAATAATTGAACAATGTTGTTCTCATGCCACATGGCATTGCTCTTTATCATGGTCCAGTCACAACAACGACATACAAATAATGACAGATTTATTATGACATTCCTACCACAAGTTCATAATTATAATACTAGCAATCCTGATAACTATTTTATTGAAAAATGTTCATTAACAAGTTCTTTATTTACTTTTAGACACACTGGCCCGAAAATATGGAATTCTCTCCCCAGAGATATATGTGATACTACTTTCTTTAACTCTTTTAAATCTAAAACTAAAAAATACTTCATCTGTTTTTAAATCTATACTAAGTTTTGCATGTTAATACGTCTCCTATGTTTTGCACACCGTTTTGTTATTGTTATATTTTTTATAGCCAATTGTTGGAACTTGTAAGTTGGATGTATCTTTTAATAACAGGGACTGCCTCGACAGAACCTTATGGTTTTATTTGCAGTTTCCCCAATTCATTTCTATTTATGCTAATTAACTTTGTATAATTCCGGTGTATTTGTAGACATGTTTCCATTTTGTGTGTGTTCTGTGTTTTCTATATTGTTTATAATCTGTATCTTATATGTTTTTTATGGATTTGAATTGAAAAAAAACTTGAACTTGAACTTGAAGTATGTCCTGAGTAGGCGCTCTCAGAACAAAGGCGCCTCATTTTAATTATGAATATGCAATCAGTTAATACATAACCTACACTACAAAAAAAAGTGTTGATTATAGAAAGAAAGGGATAGTGGTAGAGAGAGAAAGAGAGTTAGAGATGAGAGAGGAGACAATGTGGATTAGTGAGAGATAGAGAGATAAATTGATTGGGGGGGGGGGGGGGAGGACATACATAGAGAGAGAGAGAGAGGGGGGTATACAAAAAGGTTGTAATGAGAGAGGGAAGGGGGTGTAGAGAGAGAGAGAGAGAGAGAGAGAAAGAAAGATTAAAAAAGAGACAGTGTGGATTAGAAAGAGAGATAAATTGGGGAGGGGGATATACATACATGAAGAGAAAGGGGGGCCGCATATACACAAAATGGTCGTAAAGAGAGAAGGTGGGGGGGGGGGGCGTAAAGAGAATGTCTATTACCCTTCGCAGATTTTGTGGGCGTACGGGCCGCACTTTTGCTGGGGGAGTATTGTCTAGTGCCTTAATTTTAGTGCCCAAATATTTACTGATCCTTGCCCGAATATGGCTGATGTTAGTATCTAGCAGGCTTTAAGGGGAAGGGGAGGGGCTGGTCGTATAGGCAGGTGGTTGGTGTGCACAGGTTCTGAACTGCATGAAATATCACAGGGGGACTATAAGTGGTCGTTATAGACAGGGACCGTATCTAGTTTATAGTTTCTAAAAACTTTCTACGCAAAACTACATGTACGGTAGTTGTAAAAAATAAGTTTCGTTTACGCACACATAATACATGGATGCTAATTTAGAGCCTGCCTTTATTGGCGAGTGGCCGCGGCTTAGTATCATTCCATTCAAAATCCGTTTTCATAAGACCAAACGTCTAAATTAAATGACATATCAAAGTAGATAACATTCACAAATACATGCAGTCTCGAAAAGTCAATATTTCAAAGAACAAAACATGCGTGTCTACATCCCTCTACCTCTCTCTCGCCCACAAACAACGGACCTCTGCATTGATTGCGATTCACACATTTTCTCTTTCAAAAGCAAGTACATTTCACTTAAAGGTAATACAAAGTTTGGGGAATTTTGAAAATTGGGTGGATAGTGATTCTATACAATTTTGATATATTTGGATGCCCCTGTGGATGTATTGGAAGCACTAGAAAATTTAGCCCCTAAAAGACTTCTGCTTTCGAGAAAAATTGGATATAAAAATTTACCGGTGCTCCCTGTAAATTTTGATAAAATTTTGAATAGCGACTACGGCCGTACAATGGTAGCTGCGACCATGAAAATCTCATAATATGTAGTTGTGATAGATAATTTCCAAACGGGAATAGCTAATTGGTCGATTTATGTCAAGAAACATTGTTGTATAGCTTAATTAATATCTTGACTTTGAGAGGGAGCTATACAACATAAAGAGTTTATTATCTGAAATTTCACAACTTTAGACTCAATTTCAAACGCGACAAGGATCAATGAATATTGTAGGGTCGCATATGCTTCTAATATGTTCATTTGAACCAAATTCACGACCCCATACCAAAACTTTGTATTACCTTCAAGAAGGGAAAGCCACTGACTGCTGGAAGGAAGGAATTTTACTGGCAAAATAATTGAATGAGTTCTTGCCCCTTTTGATCAGAACGGGCGATAAATAGAAACTTTGTGCCTCACAAGAATTAGGTAATACAATAACATGCATGATAATCGCCCCGTTCTTGCCTCTTTCAGCGGGAATGCGTACTTCACGCTTGCGTTTTCTAAACAAAGGATGGGTATGCGATGAATGGAGAGGGTTTAAATAACACGTACCGGTACCTCAAGCATTCTTCACGTTCGCGTTCTCTAACAAAGGAGGGTTCACGACCATTCCATACGCGGGAGAACACATAGAGGAATAAATTTGTCTTCCCTTACATGGTCTGATTTCAGCTTTCTGTTCATTCTTATGATTATGTCCGATGAGAGCAAGAAAAAAATGTTCAGTACATGTACAGGGGTATGTCCTATTTTCTTTCCTATTTTTCGATTTTGCAGTACCAATCATTTCTTTAGTTACAATGTTTATAATCTACAAATCTCCACATATTCTCCTCCGCAATAAATACAAGGCAGATTTTGGTCCTAAATTCAAATAGCACAAAATGTTCTACTTCTTTCCATTCACATGCCATCAAGAATGCTTGTTTATTCAAAGGATCATACTTACTGCCTGATCTTTCTGCAGGTTTCTGCTGGAAAGCCTGTTTCTTGATCCAATCAATGCACTCTCTTAGTTTTCTACTCTCTGAAGGAATGATTGCATCAAGGCACAGGAAATCATGGCACGGGTAACACCTACATGTATATCATGGGAGGAAACAAAAAAGAAATTATAACCAGAACGTCAATGACGTAGCGCTCATCCGCATCTCGAAACAACAAATTTCGTAAATTTTATGTGGTACACTTTTGAACTGGTCAAAAAATAAAAATTTGATGCCCTGGAAGGGACATAATTCTGTGTAGAATTTTAGTAAACCAAATTTAGCTCTACCAGATAAAGCAAACCAAATCAAAATCGGTCAAGAAATGAGGGAGAAGAAGCAATTTTTGTTTTTTTCTGGAATAAATTTGCATACATTACCATAATTCATTAATGGAGAAAAATTTCAAAATTCTGCGTAGAGGTGTAGTGTACCAAAGTTAGCTCTATGATATAAAGCAAATCAAAAAGAAATCGGTCAAAATATGAAGGAGAAGAAGCATTTTTTGTGATTTTTTAAAATTATTTTTGGAATAAATTTGCATAAAGTACCATAAATAATCAATGGAGCAAAATCTCACAATTCAGTATAGAAGTTTAGTGTTCCAAATGTAGCTCTACCAGATAAGGTAAACTAAATCAAAATCGGTCAAGAAATGAGGGAGAAGAAGCAATTTTTGTTATTTTTTGAATAAATTTGCATAAATTACCAGAATTAATAAATGGAGAACAATTTCAAAATTCTGTGTAGAAATTAAGTGTACCAAAGTTAGCTCTATGATATAAAGCAAACTAAATCAAAATCGGTCGAAATATGAAGGAGAAGAAGCTTTTTTTTGTGATTGGAATAAATTTGCATAAATTACCATGATTAATCAATAGAGCAAAATCTCAAAATTCTGTGTAATTGTTTAGTGTACCAAAATTAGCTCCACCAGATAAAGAAAACCAAATCAAAATCGACCGAGAAATGAAGGAGAAGCATTTTTTGTGATTTCAAATAAATTTGCATAAATTAGCATACATGTAGATTTAGATAATGAATTTCAAGATTCTGTGTAGAAGTTTTAAATCCCCCTCCTAGCCCTATCATATGAAACAATCAGAATCAAAATCGGTTGAAAAATGGACGGACGGACGGACGACGCCATGGCATAAGCTCATCAGGCCCTTCAGGCCGGATGAGCTAAAAACTGAAATACATACTGCCCAGGGGCGTACGCAGGGGGGGGGGGGGGAGGTTTGGGGGTTCAAACCCCCCCCCTTTGGTATTTTTATGTGTGTAAACCCCCTAAAAAAACCTAAAACCAGGCACGCCTGGGCCCCTTGAGCCTATAAAAATAGCTAGGCCTGTTGTATCAGTCGATATATCTATAATATTAAGAGAAATGAGCATTGCACTGTTAAATAGGTACATTATAATATTGCCTGCTAGTAAACCCTTTCAGAAGCAATTGCTTGGATATTTTTTTTTTGCCATCAGCTAAATAAAATATAGGGTTAACTGAATTGTTACGAATTCATGATATATAAATACTCGCCACACAGTCCAATTTGACAAGCAGACAACTAGGGGATGTGAGTTTGACCTGGCTGTTTCAAAATGTTTCAAGGCGTGCTGGGCTGGACTATAACGAGAACATCCCTGTTTAATGAAAAGTACATATATCTTTTGATACTGTAAAGAAACACAGCTTGGAAAAGAAAACTGGATCAAATATTTTGATAAGCTCTTGAATTTAAAGGACAAGTCCACTCGAAAAATAACTTACTTTCAATAAAAGCAGAAAAATCAGACAAACCAATCAAAAAAAGTTTGAGCAAAATTGGATAACTAATAACAAAGTTATGAATTTTTGAAAAAGTATTTAAAACTATGGAACAATGAGAATCACAACACAGATTGCCAAGATCAGTTTGTGACGTGATGTCCTCACTATTTATCAATTGCTCTTTATATGGTTTAATCCCATTAATTTCACTTTTTATTCCCCACGCCTTTGCCCAGGTTCTATGATTTGTATCATATTGCGTGCATGACATTTCACAAAATCTTACATAAACTTTGAAGAATTTATAGTATTTTCTGAATACTGTATATTCATAATTATTGATTTTTATATAAATAGTTTATCAAAAGTCATATTTTTCATGATTTAACTGGAAAAATTACTCTATATTAGTGCATCTACACATAAATATATTACTATTAATCTAACTTGGATGCTGGTGTGTGAAGAAATACGATTCTTAAGGAGAAAATAGGAAATTGACATCAATATAAGGAAAATAATTAGTGGATAGTGAGGACATGACGTCAAAGACTCATGAGTGAGTTGCTAATTTGTCTAGTGATTTTCAAAGTTTTTAATGTCATTAAAAATTCAAAACTTTCTTATTACTCATCCGATTTTGCTCAGACTTTTTCTGATTGGTTAGTCTGATTTTTCTGCTTCTATTGAAAGTAAGTTATTTTTGGAGTGGAATTGGGCTTTAAGGAGAATTAGATGAGCTTCAAATTTAAACAAATGTCTTATGAAATGATTTAATGTACAAAAGTCTACAAAGCCTTAAACAATTCAATATAATTGTGTTTCTGGAGACATTTACAAACATTCTATTCCAAAACATAAACAAAAAGCTTTATGCAAAATATGATAATAGATATTTAGGATCTTTGTATAAATACCACATAAATGCCAGCAGAGGAAATTCTTTTTATAATTTCAATAATTCAATCGCTACTTTAATATCAATGAAATTATCTCCTCCCCTCTTTTCATACACAAAATAAAATAGACATTTCTAATAAGATCCAGACTGTTCATAAAATGAAAGCATTTGTTCCAAATGGGCAGTTTCACTTTCCTAAGGATATACAGTATGCATACACCCTGAGGATGTACATTACGTAAACATTTATCAAAACTCTCCTTCCCACTTCACGCAAGTAAGTTAACTCTTTTATGTGTGCATGTAAGCGAATGGCAAGTGTCTGTTTTTGGGGAGTAAAATGTGAATCATATCCAGCCAATCAACTATTCAATTAAATTCAATTAAATTTGCATTTATTTCATTCTCGATTAAAAATTACATTGATACAAATTCGTAAAAAAATTTAGAAAATGAAATGGGGAACTACATGTACATAAATAAAGCCCTAAGGCCTTGTACAAGCGTAGTTCCCAAAGCATTCATAGCATATGTAAAGCAAAGCAAAGATAAACAAAAACAAAACATTAATAAAAAAGAAACAAAAAACATAATACACAAATGTAAACATAAGATAAATTACTATACATATTTGAGATAAAGAAACTGCTTCGACTTTTTTGAAGGCATTAACTGACTTGGATTCAGAAACATCTTTGGGGATGGATTTCCAAATCACAGAGAAATTATGTTGTACTGATTTTATTACCTTATTTGTTTTTACTGGCCATACTGTAAGTGAATAGAATTCCTAAAACGGGTATTGCGATTATGTATCTGGTAATTAAAGGGACTTGGTAACATTGTAAAGATGAGAGATAGTGGTGTTAAGGTAGTGACTTCAATGCTAGATGTACAATTAAATATTATCTGAAAATTTGAGTGAAAACGGACCATTATTAATGATATAAATTGGGAAAAACTGATCGATTCCTTAATTCTTCCAACTATATTATTACAATTAAATTACATTTAAGGTGAATGTAAATCGTCACAAAGCAATAAATTGACTTTTGATCTACATACCATTTCAGAAATTTAAGTGTTGACAGATTTTAATAGCCTGTTTTATGTTTTTTTTTCATGAAAAAAGGTTGGGAAAATTCAAAAATGGTTGGGATAATTTATTGTTAATCACTGTTGGAGATCACCAGTGATGACTTCAAAGAAAGCCATAGATATCTCTGTGGTTTGAGAATATTTTCAGGATTTTTTGCATGTCAGAGGGTTACAATACCCCAAAAGGAAAAACCTGTTGAACCAGTTAAAGCCAACTGGTAACCCTGGAAATTGAAATGGGCCAGTTGACCCAGACCAGTTGAATTCTAACTGGACCAGTTAGGATTTGACCAGTTGAATTTTAACTGGACATGATGAGCTCCAGGACCTTTGACCTCATGACCCCAAAATCTAATCAGTTTATTGGTTCAGCAAGATATACATGTATACATGTCCTGAGTTTGATGGTAATCTGTTCATCAGTTCTAATGATGTGATCACGAGCTTTTTTTGCATACATAATGAGCCCCATGACCTTTGACCTCTAACTCCAAAATCTAATCAGTTTATTAGCTCTAAATTAAAGATACATACATACATGACCTCTTAAATTTTGGCAGGAATCCATCAATCGGTTCTTCAGATAATGCAATCATGAGCTATTTTGGAATACTGTATAAGCTGATATTTTTCACGTACAGATATTTTTGCGACTGACAGGCTAAGAGAAATTTCTGCGAGTCCTTGCTATCGCAAATAGTTGCTCTCTAAAAATATCACACAGCAGAATCAATGAATGGGCATTCACAAAAGTCCTTACGCCAACACATACACATACAGACTCAGTACGCACAGGTTTGAGCATGATGCATGATGCACGTAATGCATGATAATGCTTGATTAAAATACCAAGTATTCCAATTGTTGACAAGTGTTACAAAAAAGTATGAGACTTTTGAAAAATAAGAACTTCCCCACTTGCCGTCGCAGAAAGTGGAATCATGGAGTGAGTGTTGCAAGTGGTGCTACACACAATAAACTGTGAGTAGCATGCTAAAGTGAGTGGGCATAAACATGTACGGAGAAGTCGCCAGGCAAATGGCGCTGGCGATCGAGAGGGCTCATGAACATAATTTTAAGCTGATATTTTCATGTGTTGAAAAATTTGCGATAATATGCAATTCGGGAAAATAACAGCTAGTACAGTACCGTAAATCTCCGTGTATAAGGCGCACTTTTTTGCCGCCGAAAAAATTTGAAAGTCGGGGGTGCGCCTTATACACAGGCACAGAGAATTTTATTTTTTTATTTATTTATTTTTATTTTTAATAGTTTCGATTTATGGCGCTATGCCTGGCAATGTCTCCCAGCTCAGTAATCAGTGTGTTGACTCACGACTCGAAAACTACAACAACACTCAAATTTGTCTGTCATCTTGGTTTGAAAGTAATCTTTCTAATAGATCTCAATATGTAGTTTATAATAATAATTCCTCAAATATTTTTTCTATAACAAATGGTGTACCACAAGGTGCACCATTAGAACCATATGTACTCTTTTGTTTTTAATTTTCATTAATGATCTTACACATTCTTCTAAAAACGACATTGTTACTATTATTTGTGACAAGTTCACCCAGCACAAATCAGACCCTTCAACTGCACCTCGATGTAAAATGAAGGTCCTTCCCGCGTGGGTTTTTTTTTTTTTTTTTTCCTTCTCCAAAATAGGGGTGCGCCTTATACACAGGTGTGCCTTATACACGGAGATTTACGGTACATAATGAGCCCTGTGACCCCAAAATCTAATCAGTTCATTAGCTCTGAAAAGATACATACATGACTCAAGTTTGGCAGGAATCCATCAATCGGTTCTTGAGATAACGCGATCAAGAGAACGGGAAGTACGGACGGACAAACAGACAACCCAAAATGCATACCGTAAATCTCCGTGTATAAGGCGCACTTTTTTGCCGCCATAAAAAAATTGAAAGTCGGGGGTGTGTCTTATACAGGTACAACAATTTTTTTTTTTTTTTTTTTAGTATTGATTTATGGCGCTATGCCTAGCAATGTCTCCCAGCTCAGTAATCAGTGTGTTGACTCACCACTCGGAAACTACAACAACACTCAAATTTGTCGGTCGTCTTGGTTTGAAAGTAATCTTTCTAAACGATTTCAATATGTAGTTTATAATAATAATTCCTCAAATCAGCACCTTAAATTGCACCTCGATATTAAATGAAGGTCCTTCCCTGCGTGGTTTTTCGACAAAAAAAAACAAAAAACGGTTGCGCCTTATACTCAGAGATTTACGGTAATGCCTTCGGCTACTTCGTAACGGAGGCATAAAAACGAACAACCAAACTTACCTGATTTCCACAGGCTAAACAAAGCCAGATGACAGGCTCATCATCTTCCTCTTCCATATAGCTATCACCAGCACACAACTGTAAACAGAACAGTGACAATGAATGTGTTTTCATTTCTGGAACATGCACAGCTCTTAAGTTTGTACAAATACATTGCGCAATATAAGAAATCCCATTGAAAGAATAATATTGCGACATTTGCAAAATAAGGAAATTGTTTTTAACAGAAACATAAGGTGGATCATTTTCCCTCAAATTAGGGATGATAGTGAGGACACTGTTCTGGTGAATACCTGTACCCTTTGTCACTCGGTGTTAAAAGTCAAGCCCTGGAATGCGATTGATTTAGATCAATCGCAAGTCCTCCAATCAATCGTAGGTTTGCAGTCTCCTATCTCTTATGTACATAGTTGCGATTGATATCAACTCTTTGTAAGACGGGGCCCTGTCATGCCATTCTCAAGCTGTCTCAATAAACGGCTGCCTTTCAGATTTTGTACCACTTACATGCGGAGTTCCGCAAGGCTCTGTGGGCAGGCACACGATGTTCTCGTTATATTTAACCGGTTTGAAGAATATTTTTCATCACCATTCTCTCTCTTATCATGTTAATGCTGATGATATTCAAATATATACTTCTTTCAAACCCAATCAGAGCAATGCAGCCAGCACTATCCATAACATTGAGAGTTTTTTTTATTTTATTTTATTTATATGTTTTATTGACCATTCATAATCACATTTTTACAAACTCATAGGAGAAATTACAGTCTAAACAAAAAGAAAAAACAAAAAAACAAACAAACAAATAAAACACAGCAGCAACAATTTATAGGAAAGTATAAAACAATGTAAAGCTAAAGTCATAACTCAGCCGCGGGGGGCTCGGGGAAACGGGCTCCTGTATAACATTGAGAGTTGTGTACAAGATGTTCATAATTGGTTAAACTCACATTCACTAAAATTAAATCTTGCCAAATGCGAATTTATAATGTATGGTTCTAATACCCCATTCACAGTGGTTTTGAAATTTGTAGCGGCGTTGTAGCGGAGCGGCGACACCGCCATAACACCGCTACAAATGCATTCACAGTAGAAAAGTTATCCCGCTGCAGCAGCGGGATAAATATCATGTACCCATTCACGCTGCAGCGGGTGATTTTTATTACCTCCGTAACAAACACGTGTATGCATGGCTCATGACCCGCGAGTGACCCCGATATGACCGGAAATACTTGCTTGAAATTGCGCGGTAAACATGTCAAGTTGCTTTTTGTATCCTCGATCATATTACTTTTTAAAAAAACTAGCATTTTTATTGCTTCCAGTCAGAATATTTTAATTTTTTGAAGTGTGAAATATTTTTATTTGGATAATTATAATACCTACATAATAATAAAATCAATTTGAATCCACTGGTTACTTTATTTCTATTTCACTTTATGTTCCCCATTGCTGTAGAAAAGAGGTCAGTGATAGGTAAGTAAACAAATCACACGTGTTTGTCGCGGTGTTATAGCGGAGAGCCTTCACACTGAGTAAACACCGCGACAGCAGCGGGACTGTCCCGCTGCTGTAACTAGGCGTCCCTAGCGATAGTTTGTGTCGGCGTTATCGCTAGGCGGTGTTATCCCGCGATAGTTTATAACGGGTCCGAGCCTTCACACTGAAGACAACACCGCGACAGCAGCGGGACAGTCCCGCTGCTGTCGCGGTGTTTGAGGCCACTGTGAATGGGGTATAAGACTCAGTTAGAGAAGATTTCTATCACTTCAATTACCCTTGCTAGACATGAAATTACCCTATCCAATGTATGTCACAACCTTGGTGTGTTTCTCGACTCAAATGTCTACACAAATTCAATATGTCTCAAAATCAGTCCAGTATCAGTTACGTAATTTGGGTTTTATTCATAAATATCTTAACCGTAGAAAATTACTCATGCTTTAATTTCATCTCGCTCTTCCAAGTTGGAAAGAAAGGCGGAAAGAAATATATCAGGCCGGAAATTTGACACCCAAAATAATACAAAATGGACAGAAAATTGGCATCCCTGTTAATAGTTAATCGATGCTCACATCTTAGGGGACTCATTTAGTGTGAATTTCCATGAAGTAAAATAAAACCACTTCCATACATGCCAACATTTGAAAATCAGAAATCTGTACACTATGTGCGCGAAGCGCACATCACGAGCGCGAAGTCCTTTTAGCCGGAGTCCAGGGCCCGCTTTAGGGCCCTGGAAGCTCTGGGTTTCCAGATGCTCTCTGGTGCAATCTGAGCCTATTTTAGGGACCATTTCCCCTAAAATTCAACCCAAGTTTATGGGTAATTCTTGTGTCATACCAAACAAAAAAGTGATTGAAGTGAATTCCACATTTTAATTTATCCTTGGCAGAGACAGAGCAGATAATAGACATAGATTTAATTAGCCACTCATGCAGAGTGATGCATTTAAGTCTAGTTACTTTTTAAATAATTATACATGACATAGATCTATGCATAAAATGAGACTAGCAATAATGGTATTCAACTTTCCAGACAACAGTCAACAATCCAAAATTATTGTAACTCATTGAGCTACATGTAAATGAGGTTGTCAAAATCAATGTCAGCAGAACAAGACATTTTGCCGACAATAAATGCAGTAGAATCTATGCATATTCCTCCCCTTTTGTGCTTGCTCTAATAAAGGGAAATCGTTCCTTGTATTCCTGTTTGTACTTCTGAATTCGTCTTGCTGCTGTTCCGCTCATTTTGACAGATTTTCTTCCGAGACAAATCACAAATCACAAAGTATACGGTACCTCGAAACACGTACTTTGCATGGGGACCCTATGCATATACGGTGCGCTAGCGAATGCATGCATATGCTGATATGCGCATGCAAACGTATAGAAATTATACTTACGAGATTTGCCAGCGCAAGTATTTACGTACGGAAATGTTACGTACGGAAACACATATCAGAGTGCACGTGGCGCGCAGCAACACGCTGCCACTGTACGTACATATCAGTGCACGCTGCACGCACCTTGCGCAATGCAATCCGTTCAGCACTCGATCGGATCAATGCTATGTATGGAAAGCCAAATTCCCCAAAATCGGAACGTTCCGTTTTTTAGGGCTATAAAAACTTCAAAAACGGAACAGTTCCGTTAAAATCGGAACGGTTGGCATGTATGCACTTCATACGTGTAACAATGTCATAAGAAAAGGCCACAGATAAATCACTACTTACTGAACACTGTCCAAAGCCATGATTCTTGAGAGCCTTCTTCACATTGTTCAAGCTGACAGAATTATTCAGATGAGTGCATTCGTCACCTAGTAGACAATCAGAAAATGTTTATTCAATGTATCGCAATCACTTCCAAGCATGAGTAATTCTCCCTATCTCTGTAATTACCAAGAACTGCAAATACATACTAATCTCTGTGCCCTGTTGCATAAAACATGCCACTGATGGTAACTTACTAACTTTGTCATCAACATTAACTAGTACTACAATGGCAACATCTTTTAACAGCCAATCAAATCAAGGATTTCATGGAAGTTACCATTAATCAAGAGCATTTCAATTTCAAATTAATTGTTTTTGTCCAATGAAACTTTGCTTTGCTCACATTTTCCATACAACTTTACATACCATAATATATAAAGATATCATAGCAAATATAGATATCTAGACATAGATACATGTACATGTATAACATGATAAATACAATATATGAACAAAAACAGTATTCCAGTATTTCCTTTGACTTGTATTTGATGGAGGTGGAAATATGTACCATGACTGAGAAAATGGTATACTAAAGAGCTCGATACAAAGTAGAAAACTGATTGTAAGTACAAATAGGAACAACAGCAAAGTTGCCATCAGTGTTAAGTTTTATGCAACAGAGCCCTTAAATTTTTAATCTATCTGACGCACCATTGACACTAACCCTGCAAAATTAAGCTATTTGCTCATAAGCCAAGGAATAGGATATTAAGTCACTTTAATCTTTCTTCAAAAATTAGCACATTTCTAAAATAGTTTTTCTTCTTTCAACTTAAATCCAATTAATTTGAGGATTCCTACCAAAAATAGATAATTCCACTACATCTCTGGTTGAAAATTTGTGGCCAGGGCTCTCCTCTAATTTTGTTGGAAGGGGGTCCAGAATTATTTTTATGTAAAAATGTTAATACATGTTTATTGAGGGTCCAGAGTAAAATTGGGGGGGGGGGGGGGCCTAAGTGTCCCGGTCCTATTGGTGTCGAACTCTATCTAAAATACAAAGGGATGGTACAAATACATACCTTTAACAGTTTCTTCATCAGATGAATTGTGGTAGTCCGTTTGTTTCTGCTGGAAAGCCTGTTTCTTGATCCAATCAATGCACTCTCCTAGTGTTCCACTCTCTGAAGAAATGATTGCATCATCGCACAGGAAACCATGGCACTTGTAACACCTATATCATGGAAGGAAACAAGAAAGAAATTGTAACAAAATAGGGAAAAAATAGGGAAGAATAGAGAAAAAAGGGGGGAATAGGGAAAATCAGGATAAAATAGAGAAGGGAAAAAAATCTGGTAAAAAAAAAAAAAAAAAAATCTGGATTTTTTTTTTTTTTTTTTAAATTGGGAAAGAAAATAAAATTCGGGAAAAAAAAAAAAAAAATCGGGAAACCGATTTAAATCGGGTTTTTATCAGGCCTGCCCGTGTCTGTAAGAAATATGAGGACCATAAAATGAGCTTATTACAAGTATTTTTCAGATTTAGAGCCCGATTTTGTGTGAGTCGCAAGCTCAAAAGTATCTCAATCGCATGTATTAAATCAATGCAGCCGGACACCGCAACGCACACTCTGTCTAATTCAGTTTCCAATTTCCAACACCGCAGAACTAGTTTTTCGGCATGGTGAGCTCCGGCATGGGATACCTGTTCCGTCCGCTAGTGCTAAAGATCAGCGGGGAAACACACGGTGCGCACACGCGCTTCCTATTGACTTTGTACATGCGATCGAAAACTGTCTCGCTAGGTCGATAACTGTCTCCGAAACAGTGAAAATTGAAATGAATATTGTCATGGCAATTACTGATTTTTTTTCTAGGATTCTTTTTTTGTTTAAATAATAATAATATTTGCTTCATGATTTGAACAAGAAATGATAAAAAATAGGAATTAAAGAGTCCAAAAAATAGGATTTTGTCTAAAGTGGCCGAAAACCCCCTCCTTCACTTGAGGGTTAACTGAATTTTTATGAATTCATGAATACTCGCCACACAGTCCAGTTTAACAGGTCGACAACTAGGAGATGTGAGCCTGACGTGGCTGATTCATAATGCTTCAAGGCGTGCTGGGCTGGACTATAACGAGAACATCCCTGTTTAATGAAAAGTACATATATCTTTTGAAACTGTAAAGAAACACAGCTTATAAAAGAAAACTGGATCAAATATTTTGATAGGCTCTTTGATTTTAGGGGAATTAGATGAGCTTCAAATTTAAACAAAAGTCTCATGAAATGATATAATGTACAAAAGTTTGAAGTCAACAAAAATTGTAATACCGGTGTTTGATCCAGGCTTTATTTTGTTATTGAATATACCAGTACATTAAGAAACCTTTTGAGTGACTTTATTGACATGAGTGTCCCATTGCATATTATAATCAATAAAAACACCAAGAAAACTAACACTTTTAATCTTATATAATGGAACTTCATCAATTTTTTTATAAACAAATTATCAAGCAAATTAGTGGAATATGCAAGCCTATTTGCTATGGTAATATTTGATCCAGGCTTTATTTTGTTATTGAAATGCATATAGGGCAAGGGCCAAGTATTGGGTTGAAAATAGGCCTGAGTCATCACGGGTGTTGCCGAACCCGGGTTTGACTTCAAAATTTCGGGCGGGGACCGGGTACCCAAAATTTTCACCACTGACACTAAAAAATCGTATGTATGCAGCGGCGGGAGTTAAGATTAAGTAGTTGTTCTAATAATGCGACGGAAAAGACAGTTACTGCTTTCAAAACAATAAAATAATCAATTGAATTAAATGAAGATGCTTTAAAAAATGAATGGATATCATTTCAGTTGACGGTAGGTGTTTTTATCGCTCTAAAAATGAGGCTGCAAGAAAGGAATCACGCTTCGTGGCGTGGCACCGAGTGCGTTCAGAAACGGAAGTGGAAATATGACCCACTGAAGACTGAGCAAGTTAAGAAAGTCCCACACTCAAGACTAAAATGTTGATCAGACTATTACAATTAAATTGTAATAATAATAGGCATTAATTTAATTGTCAAAATATATCCACAACATAATGGTTTACCCTTGATATTTTGATGAAGGAAAATAATTTAAAGCTCTTGATATAACATCGAAGTGCCTTTCGTTCGTTCTAAAAATGTGAGTGTAACTGGATGGCTGAAGTAGTGAAGTTACGAGTCAAGCTTGATGATATGCGTGTTTACATCCCTACACCGTCATCCGAGCTAATCGGAACAATAAGCATTAAACCAATTAAAAAACATCACGTTAGGCTTTCAGGGACTCCAATTTAACAAAATTACCTTAAAAAAATAATAATCTTTGACAAATATTACTATAGATATTCATAATATCTTACAGAAATAATGATATTTCATGAGCTACGTACTCGATATCGAGTTCAGCTAGCCATCATTTTGAAATCAGACGTATAATTGCCATGCGGTGCAGTAGACTGTAGAGGGCAGCATGCATCAGAGAGGGAAAAATTTGTGGGCCTTAGATCACGTGATATTCGCGTGCCTTAGATCACGTAATATTTTCCTCTCTGCTGCACGCTGTCAATAGTCTACTGCGCTGCATGAAAAATTACGTCTCATTTGAGTGTGGGACTTGAGTGTGGGACTTTCTTAACTTGCTCAGTCTTCAGTGGGTCATATTTCCACTTCCGTTTCTGAACGCACTCGGTACGGCAAAGAAGCGCGATTCCTTTCTTGCAGCCTCAATATATTAGAGCGATAAAAACACCTACCGTCAACTAAAACGATGTCCATTTATTTCTAAAGCATATTTATTTCACCAAATAGAAGTTTGTGGATTGCATATTTTTAGTTCTTTATTTCAAAATATCAGTGTGAAATTTAATTTTGAAAAACCCAAAACCCGAATATTCAAACCCGGGTTTCGGCGCGACGGTCGGGGACCGGGCGGGGAACCGTTTCGACTCAGGCCTAGTTGAAAATATGGCAAGGGTAAACTAGATGGAATTCGACTGCGCGCAGTCGAAAATGATGCCTCCGTCATAGAGCAATTTTACAAACCGAAACGGAAGAAATTTTTCAAATTCAAGTTCAATTGTAATCCATTAACATGTTCTCAGAATATCGTGATTACAAGCAATTTCTCATAAACATATATGACCCTTTGATCTTTGACCTCATGACCCTAAAATCTACTCAGTTCATTGGCTCTGCAAGATTTCCTGAGTTAAATAGTAATCCATCTGTCAGTTCTAATGAGAATGCGTCCACAAGCTATTTTTGCATACATAATGAGCCCATGACCTTTGATCTTATGAACCATTCATTGGCTCTGCAAGATACATAAATGATCTAAGTTTGGCAGGAATCCATCAATCTGTTCTAATGATAATACGATCACAAGCTATTTTTGCATACATAATGAGCCGCATGACCTTGACCTTTACCTCATGACCCCAAAATCTAATCAGTTCATCAGCTCTGCAAGTAACATACATGACCAAAGTTTGGCAGGAATCCATCAATCGGTTGTTCAGATAACGCGATCACGAGCTGTTTTTGCATACATAATGTGCGCTGTGACCTTTGACCTCGTGACCCCAAAATCTAATCAGTTCATTGGCTTTGCAAGATACATACATGACCAAAGTTTGGCAGGAATCCATCAATCGGTTCTTCAGATAACGCGATCACAAGCTGTTTTTGCATACATAATGAGCCCTGTGACCTTTGACCTTTGACCTCGTGACCCCAAAATCTAATCAGTTCATCAGCTCTGCAAGATACATACATGACCAAAGTTTGGCAGGAATCCATCAATTGGTTGTTCAGATAACGCGATCACAAGCTGTTTTTGCATACATAATGAGCCCTGTGACCTTTGACCTTTGACCTACGTGCTCCAAAATGTAATCAGATTGTTTTCCTATAGTGATACACACTATCACTAAGTTTGAAGTTTAAATCTCCAGTGGTTCTTGAGATATCATGATAACAATCTCAATGTATGGAATTTCATAAGTTGACCTCTGTGACCCTTGACCTTTGACATACGTGCTCCAAAATCTAATCAGATCGTCTTCCTATGGTGATACATACTATCCTTAAGTTTTAAGTTTAAATCTCAAATGGTTCTTGAGATATTGCGCTAACAAACTCAATACAAGGAATTTCATAAGTTGACCTCTGTGACCTGTGACCTTTGACCTACGTACTCCAAAATCTAATCAGATCGTCTTCCTATGGTGATGAATTCTATTCCCGAGTCTTAAGTTTAAATCTTAAATGGTTCTTGAGATATTGTGATAACGGTCAAACGGGACGGACGGACGGACGTACGGACGGACGGACGTACGGACGTACGGACGGACAACCTGAAAACATGATGCCTCCGGCACCACCTTCGGTGGCGGAGGCATAAAAATGGACTTTGAAGTAATAGTTGCTGGAGCAGTGTCCTAACAATTGTTCTGAGCTATATTAATCAAAGGTATAGAGTTAGTGTTAAGACAACAATTGGGTAATAGGTTATGTTTAGGATAAGGCCTATATGGTTAGGTTAAGAACAATATTTGGGTCTGCGGTTTAACTTAACCAATTGCCTACTGGAACCAGTTGGCCCATGTATTAACCCTATGGGAAGGAGATAATTCAGTAGTCAATGGGTTATAAGAATTTACTTAGTGTAGAAAACTGACACAGAGCAATTGTTGCAGGAAAGAAGAATCGCACAAACACCAGGGTGTGTGTCATTCATCTCCTGCAGGCCATAAGTAGTCATTTGAACCAAGTTTACCTGATACAAATTGATGAAACAAACTTTAACTGAAAAACAAACAACTAAACTTACCTGATTTCCACAGGCTAAACAAAGCCAGATGACAGGCTCATCATCTTCCTCTTCAATATAGCTATCAGCAGCACACAGCTGTAAACACAACAGTGACAATGAATGTGTTTTCATTTCTGGATCATGCACAGCTCTTAAGTTTGTAAGGTAGAATAAAGTAGGCCTGAGTCAATACTGTCGGTCACACCGAATCAGGTCCAGGTTTTGTTTTTTTAAACCGACGCTCCGATAACAATAATTAAATAAGTATTATATTTTTACCAATTTGTATTTCATATTCTAGCTCATCCTGAATCGATCCGTTCTGCCAATATGAATATGGGTTGCAAAGCAGTTCGCTGTTCGCGGGATGGGAATGTTAATTGCCAGAGCAGTTAGCTGGCTACTGCGTGGGTCGCACATATTTTTTTTTACACAACTGTTTAGCCATTTTTTTCGTGAAAAAAAATCCTATAAGTGCTCTGGTGAGAGAGTCTTATACTATTTTTACAGTGGCAATATTTTGCTTAAGCTATGGTCACAAATCAGAGCAGCGACCGACCGATCAGTAGCCTGCTTGGTCGCTGCTGGTATTTAGGCATCGCCCAGCGATTAGGACGGTGCCGGGCGGCGACCGCCCAGGCACCGAGCATATTTTGGGCGGCGAGTGAAAAGTGAGCAGGCGTGCCCAAATTTTAACTCCGCGTTAAAACTTCAGCGGCGACCGAGCGATGCCCTAGAAACGAGCGGTGCCTGGGCGGCCGCCGCTCGGTGGCCGGGCAGCCGCCGGGCAGAATTGGTTAGAAACTCGCCGCTCGGCCGCCGAGCAGGCTACTTTTGGGTTATGTGACCTTAGCATTAACGGGGTTAAAGGGGGGGGGGGAGGGTGGGTTTAGCCCCACCTATAGTCCGGGGTTAAGCAAATAAATGACAACAGAAACAAAAAATAGTAAGAGACTACGCAGTGGAGCGAATTAATGAATATTCACGCTATGGCTTGTACAGGGCTAAGAAATTGTAGTGAGAAAAGCCAAAACAGTTAGTCCAGGGTTAAGGATAGTACAGGGCTAAGCAAAGTATGGGTTAAGCAAAATCAGTGTGAAAAGAGTATGAGTTGTCAGCGCACATTTACAATCACCAGCAGCAATACAGTGCGTCCCAGAAAAAACGAAACCGGGAATTATCAATGTTTTATCATAACTTAATCACAACCATAATTAATGAATGATACATATTTGGAAAGCTTAGAGTCTCCTCTTTCAGTTGATGCTACTCACGTGATGCATATTTCACGCATGAGTGATTAAAATCAATTTGAAGGAAGGAAACCAAAAAGTAATTTGGTGGGCGGTATCTGAATTTCAAAGAAAAATTCATATTTCTAGAAAGTTCATTTTCTGCTCTTTCATATGATACCTCAATCAAGAAAAATGAGCCGGGAATAACAAAGTTCTGTTTGTTTAAAATAGCCCTTACATTTTCATAATTTTAACAAACAAATTCGTTTTCACTGGGTGCCTGCCGTAGCAAAAAGCAGATTTGACAAAAGACTTAACTCCGTTTCGTTGACAATCAGCCATGCATGAAGACTCTTGTCTACGGCTGATTGTCAACGAAACGGAGTTAAGTCTTTTGTTAATTTCGTTTATTGATACGGCAGGCAGCCAGTGAAAACGAATTTGTTTAATAAAATTATTGAAATGCAAGCACTACTTTAAACAAACAGAACTTTTGGCATAAGCGCTTTATTTATGTAGTTCCCCATTTCATTTTCTAAATTTGTTCATGAATTATTTTGTATCTTTTGTATCAATGTACTTTTTAATCTAGAATGAAATAAATGAGAATTGAATCGAGCAGGAAAAAAAATGGATATTTAATAGTAGTGCTGTAGCCGAACCGCTGAAACCGAACAGAAGTTCGCCGAACATGGCACTTCCGAACCGAACTGAACCGAACGCAAAGGCCTGGTTCGGATGTTCGGCAGAAAAATGTAAACGTTTTTGCAAGCTAATATACTTGTCATTTTGTACCTAATTTTCATGTCATGATTGCTCATTTTATATTTACTTTTTTCCCATTTTCCACCTTTGTGATTTATGCCTATCCAATGGTGGGCGCAACTTCACTGGCGCCATTTAAATCCTGACCACGCTACGTCGTGATCGCAAGCCATATAAACAAGAATACATGTGCGTGATCAAAACAGGTTCAGCTCAAACCCAATCAACAAAAAATTAATATATATTCTAGTAGGTATCACAGCTAACTTTTGAAAGTTTCTAAATTTCACTTCCCCTGCCCATTTCCTTTTTGGGCACATGAAAAGAAGAATTTTGATACCTCATTTGTCAAATTTGAATAAGTACTTTTGAAAATATGGCCACTTACATAAGAGACGAAATGGTCAAATTTTGCGTAATTAGGCTATAACTGACAATTAGCCATTTTCAAGGTGATATAATTTTGTAATTAATTGATGAATCACCTTTCTTTTCAAGAAATCTGTTCTCTGTATGGATTTCTACATGCCTATTTTTTTTCAGGTTCTTCTGACAAATATTTTTTTTTGTGGAATTTTTCAAATAATTATATGAAGCCCATTTTGATGCGTATGACAAATGGCTATTTTTGCGTCGCCGGAACAAGTTTTCATGGGTTTTGAAACATGGCTAGATTTAAGAGTGTCTATCAAGAGGGGCTGAATTTTGGCATATCTGGGGTATATATATATTAAATTATATATATATTAAATTAATTTTAAATTGGCATTTGAAAATGGCTCTAAACTCTTCAAGATGTCCAGGTAGACAAAGGAACATCCCTTCACTGCTATTGTGTAAAAATGTGTAGAACAGGTGTCACATGCATATTCACCTGTTCTACACATTTTTACATAATAACAGTGAAGGGATGTTCCTTTGTCTACCTGAGGAACTGTATATTTTGTCAGCTTTCTTTGTCCGTCATGTTCATAGTGTCAGGGTACAGCTGTATTCATCGGATTTGCGCTCAAGCACCATCTTGCGGTCATTCTTAATATTTACATGATCGTATTCTCCAGTAAATTCTCTTTCTTCTCTTATCAAAATCGAATTAAAAGTATGTTTTTCTGATATAGAAAAATTGTTTCAAACTTTTCACTCTGATTTTTCACGATCTTTTTGAAACATACCCCCAGGGAATAATTTTCCTGGTATCGCATCGCAATTTGCTATGCATTTTTGCATGACTGCTATACAAAATATCTTTTGTGTAGCAGTTTTCTTCCATAGAAATGTACAGAATTTCATTTGAAATATTTATCCATCGGCTGAAATTGCTAATCAAAAAATTTGAGGAAAATTATTCCCTGTACCCCCATCGATTTTTATATGAAACTAAAGCTTAAGATGTGCTCTTTCCAACCAGTGGATTTTTAAAACGCAAAGACAAATGGCGTTCAAGCGCATTGAGCTAAAACTAGCGATGCAAATCGGCGATCAAATAAAAATGGTGACAAACGAAGTGACACGGTACAAATTAGAGGGTAAATCACAAGCAACTGTGTCGTAAAGAATTGATGGATTTTGATGAAAATGACATGACATGAAAGACAGAATCCTGAGCTTTCGAGAGACATATAATTTTATAATATTTATTTTTTCCATGATATGAAAATCTTCCTTGATAAAGAGAGAATTTGCGTGGTTGAGCTCTGCGTGTCCCCACTCAATGCAGCTCTTCTGTGATACCTAATTCTAGTATGGTATTTATTTATCCAGGAAAATAAGCATTTTATATTTTTCCTATTGAAAAAAAAAACTTATTAAAAACAGTTATTGACGGGCCTGAGTCTCTGTTCAAGATGGCAGCTTTCATGACTCTAACATTAGACAAAAACCGTCTCGGAAAATCTTTAAAAAATATCATTTATCGACAAATTGAAAACATGATTCTTTTGAAATTGAAAATAACACATGATTCAAGACGGAAATACGAATG
Source organism: Strongylocentrotus purpuratus (assembly GCF_000002235.5). Classification (NCBI taxonomy): domain Eukaryota; kingdom Metazoa; phylum Echinodermata; class Echinoidea; order Camarodonta; family Strongylocentrotidae; genus Strongylocentrotus; species Strongylocentrotus purpuratus. The sequence continues at coordinate 6,065,051 of NW_022145607.1, forward strand.
TAAGTAGTATTTTTCTTCGCAAATAATTACGTTTAGTTTTACGTGCAGTTTTTAATGTGAAATTCGTGCTGGTCAGAAGCAGTGTGCAGAAGTCCTCCGTGCTGGTCGGGCCTGGCAGGGCGGGCGGCCCGCCCAGTGCCGACCGCTGTGGCTATAATGCTGCTTGCTATTATATTACCGAACCCCGAACCGAACCAAGTTTGGGTGAAAAATTGCCGAACTCTGCCAAACCGAACCGAACACGAACATAGCATCTGACTTACAGCACTATTTAATAGTTAATCGATGCTCACATCTTAGGGGACTCATTTAGTGTGAATTACCATGAAGATTTTTGATATTCAAAGAGAGTCTTCACAATAAGGCTGTGTATAAGCGTGTATTTTCGTAGTCGTGTACACGTCTGGACATACGGTCGGATACATGTGTACTGGGGAAAAATGTCTACACAAATTCAATATGTCTCAAAATCAGTACGTTATCAGTAACGTAATTTGGGTTTTATTCGTAAATATCTTAACCGTAGTGCCACAGAGAAAATTACTCATGCTTTAATTTCATCTCGCTCTTCCAAGTTGGAAAGAAAGGCGGAAAGAAATATATGAGGCTGGAAATTTGACACCTAAAATAATGAAAAAATGGACAAAAAATTGGCATTCCTGTTAATAGTTAATCAATGCCCACATCTTAAGGGACTCATTTAGTGTAAATTTCCATGAAGTAAAATAAAACCAATTCATACGTGTAACAATGTCATAAGATAAAAGGCCACAGATAAATCACTACTTACCGGTACGGAACACTGTCCAAAGCCATAATTCTGGAGAGCCTTCTTCACATTGATCAAGCTGACAGACTTATCCAGATGAGTGCATCCGTCACCTAGTAGACAATCAGAAAATGTTTATTGAATGTATCGCAATCCCTTCAAAGCATGATTAACTCTCCCTATCTCTGTAATTACCAAGAACTGCAAATACATACTAATCTCTGTGCCCTGTTGCATAAAACATGCCACGGATGGTAACTTACTAACTTTGTCATCAACATTAACTAGTACTACAATGGCAACATCTTTAAACAGTAAATCAAATCAAGGATTTCATGGAAGTTACCATTAATCAAGAGCATTTCAATTTTAAATTAATTTTTTTGTTGTCCAATGAAACTTTGCTTTGCTCACATTTGGCATACCATATAACTTTACAAACCATAATCAGGGGTGATAGTAAGCACTAAATTTATTTTTTCCTCAACCCCCCCCCCCCCCCCCCCCCCCCTTGAGTAAAAAAATATTCCCCCCTTTTGAGTAAGACATTTTGGGAAGATAGGGAAAAATCAGGGGGGGGGGGAAGAATAAATAAATCAAGGAAAACCAAAAAAAATCAGAAAAAGAAGAAGAAAAAAAAACAGGAAAAAAATTGGGTAATTATCAGGCCTGCATAATATACAAAAATATCATATCAAATATAGAGATATCTTGACATAGATACATGCAGATAAATGCATCAAACATGTACGCAATATATGAACGGAGGCCTACGTAACTATACGCTGAGGGACGCAAAGGGGTAGGCGAGATGGATGCAAACAATAAAACCCGTTTAATTTTGTTGGCGTACTTTCGGCGTAGACACTAGACGCAGAAAGTATGCATTTTGTATGCAAGTCTACGCAATACTACGCTACAGTACGCCAAGCCTACGCAATAGTACGCCAGTCCGACGAAGCAGTAAAAGCTTACGCTTACAGTAAGCAACCGTACGCAACCATAAGCAAACCTCGAACGACGGGCCTACGTAAAGGTATGCAACACTACCCTTGTAATTCGCAATCGTACGCGTAGGTACGCCATAGTTACGGGTTACCTATGCACAGAGTACGTAAATATACACCATCGTACGCCAGCTTACGCATAACCTACTCAGGGAATACGCCGAAGCAACATTTTTTTCATTAATGTCGGCGTTGTCAGTACGCCACACTACGTAGATCTGGTGTGAAAGAGGCTTTATGTAGAATTTAAAGCCATTTTTTTTAAACAGGGCTCCCCTTTAATTTTGTTGGAAGGGGGTCCAGAATTATTTTTAGAGTAATCATGCATTCATCCTATGTAAAAATGTTAATGTACTGAGGGTCCAGAGTAAAATTGGGGGGGGGGGTCCTATTATTGTCGAGCTCTATCTAAAGTACAAAGGGACGGTACAAGTACATACCTTTAACAGTTTTTAGCTGGAAAGCCACTTTCTTGATCCAGTCCATGCTCTCTCTAAGTTTTTTACTCTCTGACAGACTTATTGCATCATGGCACTTGTAACACCTAGATCTATATCATGGGAGAAAACAAGAACAAAATTGTAAATGCAGAAATAAATATCTGCTGAGTGGTCGGAGAATGAAACCAGCATAATTTAAAGTTCAGTGACTGCTGGCACAGGAGGACAGACGATTCATAAATTATGAAGTTTGTTGGCCTAGCTGATAGCCGATATAGTGAGTGGCAAATTTACATAATATGTATGAGAGAGTGTGTATGTGAAAATTTGTTATGCTTGAGGTGGAGGCTGAGCTGAGATGAATTTGGAAGAGATTTCATTAAAGAGTAATATCATCACCAAATTACTTTCTGACAACCGGATTTATTCAATTTAATTAGCGAACAATACTTAAGCTAATTTGTTCTCAGAAGATAATTATTGGGGTCCACCCTCTCCCTTATTATTCCCCTGTCTCTCTCTGCCTTAATTCTTAACCAAAATTGAACAAAAAGTTTCAACCCAAATTAGAAGAAAAAAGGAAGAACAAAAAAGATAAGTGTGAAATGTTGATAGTCTTTAGAGATCAGAAGGAAACAGAAGTTATCTTCATCATCATTCTTACTTCTATCTCTACATCTTTTTTCTCAATTCTATTTATTCATCTTCCGAATATGTTTTAAACCTATTTCCCCCCTCAAATCAATTTGATCTTCTTTCTTTAAAAAAAGTACAGAATTATTTACTTAAAGCATAGACTGGTAGGTCTATGCTTAAAGTGACTCAACAACATTGTTGAAGGTTGAAGAAAAACTTGCTTGATTTAAAAAACTGTGCGCCATCTACACGTTCGTAATGGCGTTATCACAGTTTTTCCTTCATAATCATTTTTGCCTTCGGCGTAGACTAGAAGGGATGAGATTGACGGCAGCGAGAGTTTAACACGGCCCTTACCAAACAGGAATACAAAATAAGTCTTCTGAATATATTCGCTTAATATTCAGAATACAAAATAAGTGGTATTTTAGTGGTTGCATGTATTCCTCCAATTTGAATACTAAAAATCTCATTGTCAGAACCACTAAAATCAATTTAAGTATTCAAATTGTTGTGCTTCGAATACTAAAATCCATTATAGACTAAGGAATGTTAGTCTTTGATTATTAGTATTCTGAATGTACTAGTATTCAAAACTGGTTGGTTTGAATACTAGTAGAATTGAGTCTTTGATTATAAGTATTCCTCCAAATTGAATACTAAAAATCTGATTGTCAGAACCACTAAAATCAATTTAAGTATTCAAATTGTTGTGGTTCGAATACTAAAATCCATACAAAGGAATTTTAGTCTTCGATCATTAGTATTCTGAATATACAAACATTTTCCATGAAAATACTAATATTCAAAACCTGCAGTTGGTTTGAATACTAGTAGAATTGAGTCTTTGATTATTAGTATTCCTCCAATTTGAATACTAAAAATCTGATGTTTGTTGTGGTACTATATTAACAACACCAATAGTTCATTGATGTGCGTAATGAGGCTGTGATTGGCGGAGGAATACCAGAATAAAGCACTTCCAAGATGGCCACTTATACATGAACAGTGTCTCCAGCAATGATCTTATTGATCTGTAGATCTGATCATTTAACATGGTGGCAGCAGTCAAAAGGATTGCCATATTTATTACTATTAAACTGCAAATTACATTGAGCCAGCAAAAATCTTGCATGACCTTGGATTCAAGCAACGTTTTTGAACTGCTGACAATCACAGCCAGTTGAGTAAATCTGCATGTGTCACCTGTGGACTGTATTATGTGGGGCATTAGGAGTATGACCGACGGGCACACAATGTATTGACTGTCAGATCGAGCCCTACAGTTACATTCAGGACCAGAACTGATGCAGAGGCAGAACCATGCAGAGCCTAGAGGCTCGCCATGACCAGAGCCTAGATCACCAGGACGAGAGCCTAGAGGCTTGACCAGGACCAGAACAGTATAGCACTGCAGTTTGGTTTTGGTTTTGGAACTGAGCCGCTCAGAGCGCGTCACGTTGCGATTAGAAATGAGTGGACCATGCAAGTAGATCCAGGACTAATTGCTGGACTTGATTGATCTGATTGTGGAGTGAAAACTAGATTAGACTCTATGTCCTAGTCTAAAAGGACTAGGTCTAGACTCTAGACCTAACAGGTTAATTACCTAAGACATAGCCTATAATGTTTCGAATTGGACTCAGTTAGGATGTGTTTAACATAATTATACAAGTAGCCTAAGTAGATCTAGATAATAGATCTATAGGCCTAAGTCCAATTTCTACATGTGGACCCTGGATCTAAGTCTAGAAATGTCTAACTTTTGAGTATGTGCATGATGATACTGGTAGACCAAATACTGAAACAGTGGTCCGTGGTAACTTCATTCCTTTTGGTTGAGTCACGTACAGGATCGAAGGTCTATTCCCTCAAAGCTGGTCCAGGACCAGTTGTCTACATGTATAGGACCAATATTACACAAGGGGGTATAATTGTCTATAGACTTGATGTATTTTTATGCATTTGAACCTACATTGTGAAGTTGTATAAAGTGTGCTATATAAGTCATGATACATTATACATTTGTAGTATGAACATGGGCTAATTAATACTTATCAAGTAATATCGTAGATTTTGACCCCAGTTTGTTTTCAGAAATCACTATTAAAACTGCTAAACAGCACGCACTGAAATAAGAGTTAATATCTAGCATGAACATCCTAGTATTTCGGGTGAAACAGTGTAGGCCTGTATGTCAATTTAAAAATACAGCAGAAATATACACGTACTGTAGTTGATGACTGTTAATTGGTATGTTATGTAGGGTCTACACTGCAATTTGTATGTTGTATGAGGTGATTATTATTGGGGTATAATTCTGCTGCATTGTGGGATTTTGGTGTTGGTCGGAATACTAATTCCAGCATTGCATATTTCAGATGACAAGTGGTCAGAATACTAATTTGTAGCTAGTATTCATCTTCTAATTTGCATACTAGTAGTACGAATACTTGTTTGTATTCCTCATTTAAATATTTCGGCCTATAGGAATACAAAGGAATACTAACAAAGTGGTTTGAATAATTTGAGCTGACAGGAATACTAAATATGTGGTTCGAATACTAATTTGTAGCTAGCCCTTACCGAAAACGCAGGCTTATTTAGCCTGCTTTGAACCTGCGTCTGGCCTGCATTCTTAAATACATGCTAATTTTTCTATTGCATGTTAAATTTTAGCCTGTATTTTGCAAAATCAGTCTTACATGTTTTAGCAGGTTAAATTTTAGCCTGCATTTTGCAAAATCAGTCTTACATGTTTTAGCAGGTTAAATTTTAGCCTGTTATTAGCATGCATTTTGCAAAACACAGTCTAACAGTTTTTAGCAGGCTAAATCTCAGCCTGCAGTTCAAAATTAGCATGCATTTTGCAAAATACAGTTTTAGCAGGTTAAATCTTTAGCATGCCAGATGAGATGCAGTTTAATCTTTAGCATGTAAATTTCTATCATAATTTGTTAAACCTGCAATCTGAAGAAATGTCCTCTGAGCAGGTTTAGAACACAAATTTAACCTGTTATTGCTTTTTACAGGTTATTTTTCACATGCACGTTTAATGTTATATATCAGGGGTGATTCGAGAGTTGAAACAAAAATAGGTTCATAGAAAGCCGAGCAAGCGAGGTTTCGAGCGCTTGGGGAAGCATCCCAAGACAAAAATCCAATTGAAACCAATTGAACACCAATTTAATTTTCATTTTTTCAGTTGGTTTTAATTGGTCTCAATGGGACTTTAATAGGACTTCAGTTGGTTTCAATTGGTCCAGATTGGCCCTATTGGACCAATTGGCCTAGGCCCTATTAGACTTTAATGGGAACTCAATTGGTTTCAATTGGACCAATTGGCCCTATTTTGGACTTCAATTGGTCCAATTCAGTTTCAATTTCATTTTATTTTCATATTTCACATGTTTATTTCATTACATTTGGCATGTTACATTTTTTTGTAATCATTTTTTTTGGGGGATGCATTTATACAAACGAACAGAATAATACATAAGACTAAGTTAAATAAAGGAAGAAATATGATGGAGCCTAAAGAGAGAGCAATGTTTTTAGGCCATAGTTATAACATTGATATAGTCTTGTGTTTATTAAATATCGTAATTGGATTAAATTGCAACTTATATGAAGAAAAGATATATTTGAACCCAATTGAAAACCTTACAATCTATGGGGCTGATTGGTCCAATTGAAGTCCCATTTAAGTCTATGGGGCTGATTGGTCCAATTGAAACCATTTGAAATATCAAATGGGGCCAATTGGTCCAATTGAAACCAATTGAAATCCCGATTAGAGTCAAATGGGGCCAATTGGTCCACTTGAAACCAATAAGACCAATAGATCTACCAATAGGAACAATAGGACCAATATAAACCAATAAGACTAATTGAACCCAATATGGGACCAATAGAAACCAATAGAAACCTTCATTTATGCTAGCCTGCCTTTTCGATTAGCATGCTAAAATTAACCTGCAATACGTATCTCATGAATATTCATTATTACTTTACACGTCTCACAGAAAAATACATTTATCATGATTAATTGTTAAGCAAATTATGACAATTAATGCACATATCAACTTTGTGATTGTATTTTTCTTTGGAAATTATTGACCAACAGATTATTTGTCTGATCACACTTACATTCACGTTTTAGCAATAGATATATTGATTATACGATTACTAACCAATTCAAATAGCATGTATGTTTTCTATATATAGGTGTATGAGCCTGTACCTTAACAAAAGTCAATCTTGTATTAACTTCAAATGATCTTTGTGATGGAGTTAGTCTAATGCAATTGAGGTTAGAATATTCCTATTGGTGGACACTAAGTACTTGCTAATATTGATTATGATGTATCGATTTATCCCTCGTTCCTCTACCCGAGTCGATATACCAATAGAAGTCTTGTACCGATAGTGATGGCAATTAATCGAATATCTTCATTTTTGTTAGCCTGCATTTTAGATTAGCATGCTAAAATTAACCTGCAATTAGCTTACATATTTCAGCGTTTTTGCAGGCTAACAAAGCAGGTTAATTTGCATACTAAAATAGCAGGGCAATTTTGCAGGCTAATTGAGCCAGGTTAATATGATTTTGCAGGCTAAAATAAGCAGGCTAAAATAAGCCTGCTTTTAAAATGTACAGGCTAAATTAAGCCTGTCTAATTTGCATATTTCGGCGTTTTTGCAGGTCAGTGCTTGCTAAGGAATTAGCCTGCTTTTTAGCAGCTATGCAGGCTTGATGCAGGCTATAAGCAGGCCTGCCTTTTCGGTAAGGGAGTATTCGTCTTTTAATTTGCATACTAGTGGTTTGAATACTTGTTTGTATTCCTCATTTACATATTTCGGCTTATAGGAATACAAAGGAATACTATTACAAGTGGTTTGAATACAATCATGTGTATTCAAACCACTAATTTTCATACAGAATAAGTGGTTGGTTGTATTCAGATACATGTCTTCGAATACAACAGGAATACATTCACGTTTGGTCTTCGAATACAACAGGAATACATTCACGTTTGGTAAGGGGGCTTGCAAGATTTTCAACATGGATGTCGATTTTGACCCATAATTTCCTTAAAAGGGACCATTAAACGGATTATTTCAATCAAGTTAGTAAGTGGAACCGATGTATTATAGCCTAGGCCTAATGTAAAATTGGATATGCACGAGGTAAAATGACATTTTGGGGGATTTGGGGGGCATAACAATACGGCCGTGGCAAGTTTGTTCATGCTTGTGGGAGGGGCCTAACGGCTAAAATCTAGCCGTGATATCTTCAACATAGGCTGGCATAGGCGATCGTTCAGTCTCTATAACCGGAGGTCTAGTGGAGCCAGACAGGCGCGGATCCAGGAACCCATTTCTATCGGCCCGGCTATGGCAACCCCTTTGTGTAAAAACTAGATAAACTCAGTTTATCAGAAAAACTGTGTTTATCAATGATAAACTCAGTTTATCAACTGATAAACTGAGTTTTTCTGATAAACTGTGTTTATCTGTTGATAAACTGAGTTTATCTGAGAAAAACAGAGTTTATCTGAGAAAAACAGAGTTTATCTAGTTTTTACACAAAGGGGTTGCCATAGCCGGGCCGATAGAAATGGGTTCCTGGATCCGCGCCTGGAGCCAGACGTAGTCTCAGTGGAACAACCGACGGTATAGAGACTGAAGCTTTCGGTCTAAGATCTAGCTAGCTAGCAGCCATAGGCTCAACACGCACTACCTACATGTAACCCCAATCTGGTGCGTCGTTTGGAGCACACCGGAAGTTGCACCATCCTCTTTTCTAATCAAACAATTTTCTTTCATACTTACTTAGTCTACTTGGGTAGATCTATACTTGGGTGTAGAGACTGGAAGCTTTCTTAGCTTTTTTGTCCCTCTTTACTGTTGCATCCCGTCTCAAGTATGGTTCTTTCTAGGGTCATCCCCCGGGTCATTCCTAGATCTCTGGTAGTCTACTAGAAGTCTAACTTGTTACTCGTATTTGGTGGCAGTATGTTCTTGGGCTAGACTCGACTCTTGAGTTCTAGTTCATGAGTTGGACAATATAAAAATATATATTTATAACAAGTAATAGATAGGTAACAACATAAATAAATAATGTTATTAAATAAAACATTACATGTAAAAAATAATTTCAAAACATGTTTCAGATATATTTGATTTCCTTTTAAATAAAAGACTTAGGAAAAGGTTGTATATTTATGTGATCGTGGCAAAATTTGATTGACCGGAGCTTCTTGATGAACATTCACAGGTGTTTTTGGTAGAAATGGAAAGGTGAGTAGGTATTTTGCCATATGATTTCCGTGAATATAACTTATTTTCGTGTTTCAAAGAAGATTTAACTTTCCATAAATTGATCATATTGCTCAAATATGAGATAAAGTAATGGTTCGAAGTTGTGATGTGTCCCACCAACCACAAAGTGTGTCTGCAGTGCTAACGGTGTTTGTGATGTAAATCATGAAATGACGTGTGATTAAGGATCAAGGAGTCTCTAGGCGGAGGGGTCCGCCGGACGTCCGGGGCGCGCCTCGAGCCTGGGCCTGGGGAGTGCATGGGGATATAAGCCGGGACACACGAGGGAGGTTGGGAGGAAGGTCAATTACATATCTACATGTAGTTGCGGCCCAGACGGCCCAACCAATCAATGTCTTGACCCTAGTCCTAGATACCCGGCCCGGCCCTGGGGCCTGGCCTTGGGCTCGGCTATTTTTGACAGAACTTGAGACATGTTCCTGAAAGTGAAATAGACCTAGATCTAGTCTAGGCTGAATCTAGACCGAAAGCTTCAGTCTCTATAATCGTCGGTTGTTCCACTGAGACTACGTCTGGCTCCACTAGACCTCCGGTTATAGAGACAGAACGACTGCCTATGCCAGCCTGTGTTGAACTTATTCCGCTAGATTTTAGCCGCTAGGCCCCTCCCACAAACTTGCCACGGCCGTATTGTTATGCCCCCAAAATCCCCCAAAATGTCATTTTACCTCGTTCATTTCCAATTTTAAATTAGGCCTAGGCTATAATACATCGGTTCCACTTACTAACGTGATTGATATAATCCGTTTAATGGTCCCTTTTAAGGAAATTATCGGTCAAAATCGACATCCATGTTGAAAATCTTGCAAGCCGTGTTAAACTCTCGCTGCCGTCAATCTCATCCCTTCTAGTCTACGCCGAAGGCAAAATGATTATGAAGGAAAAACTGTGCGCCATCTACACGTTCGTAATGGCGTTATCACAGTTTTTTCCTTCATGATCATTTTGCCTTCGGCGTAGACTACAAGGGATGAGATTGACGGCAGCGAGAGTTTAACACGGCTTGCAAGATTTTCAACATGGATGTCGATTTTGACCGATAATTTCCTTAAAAGGGACCATTAAACGGATTATATCAATCAAGTTAGTAAGTGGAACCGATGTATTATAGCCTAGGCCTAATTTAAAATTGGAAATGAACGAGGTAAAATGACATTTTGGGGGATTTTGGGGGCATAACAATACGGCCGTGGCAAGTTTGTGGGAGGGGCCTAGCGGCTAAAATCTAGCGGAATAAGTTCAACACAGGCTGGCATAGGCAGTCGTTCAGTCTCTATAACCGGAGGTCTAGTGGAGCCAGACGTAGTCTCAGTGGAACAACCGACGATTATAGAGACTGAAGCTTTCGGTCTAGGCTGAATCTGAATGATAATGATCAAGTGACTCAAGTAAAAGAGATAACATATGCTACGATATTTACAATTACAAAAACGCTGACTTTACAAGAATTTGCATCGTTGGTTCTTGCTGCAGTGAGCGGTAGTGAGCACTAGATCTAGATCTATTTCTTTTTTTTTGGGGGGGGGGGGGGGGGGGTCCTCGGAAATTAAAAAAATTGCACCCCCTTGAGCGCCAGGGGGGGGGGGGGGGGAGCCCAACCCCCAAAAAGGTAAAAATCATGTGTTTTTACATGATTTTTTTCTCAAGGGGGGGGGGGGGGCGGCCCCCCCCCCCTGGATCCGCCACTGGGATATGATTCTGAATTAGCGCCCAAATATTTTTTTGGGGGAAGCCTATTTGGGAGACAGTCTCCAATGGGGTACTAATTTCTTTGTTTACATTTGCTACATAGCAATTATGTCAGCTAAATCTGAGAAGTTGATAATCAGATTCGTTAAAAATTCACTAGGCTATCTTCTTTTGCTTTTAAAACAACAATTTGGCAGGAAAATACTTCCTTCATGTTAGTGTTTCTTTGTTTTGTTAGCTAAGTCTCCAATATGGGAGACAGTCTCTGAATCTCCAACTTGGGCTGCAGATCTTTTTGGAACATCATTACAAGTAAACTTCGGAGTTAGTCCAGATCTATTGGCAACAAAAAGAAATTCAAAAATGTATGTTATAGAAATTTCCTTCATCCCGAAGCTCTCATTTTACTGAACAATTCTTATCAAATTGGTGTTAATATCATATATGAATGTATTATACAAGCACACAAACTTTCTTATAATACAGACAACTGCATTGGTTTGGGGGAGTTATATCATGTATTTTAAAGGGGATTTAAATTTTTTTTAATAGATAGAAGCAGGAAAATGAGGAAAAACAGGTAGCGACACTTTGAGCAAAAAAACAATACAAAATTAGAAAGTTATGATTTGTTAAAGGTGCTATCAATCAAACACAAATTGGCACCACTGTGACATATCTTGTGAGCTCCCCTCCCATTTGCCCTGTAGGGCCTACTGAAGAAAAGGGAAAAAAATCAGAAATGTATAGTTTCCTTTGAGAAAATTTTCAATCATACAATACATTCACCTCATAAATAATTGTTGGAAACATGCTTTTATACAATGCTTGTGTGACACAAATCTATTCTGTCAACATTATCTAAGAAACCTGTATTAAATTTAAAAGCAATGTAATCACTGCAAAATCTTTACCCTGTTATTTTTCGTAAGGAAGGTCAGCATTTTTTTTACATAGTGGAAAGTTAGCTGTACATAGAGCCCTAAAGTACTTAATGCATAAATAAGCAAGAATAAATAACACTGATCTAAACATAATTTGATCATTTTTGTTTCCTTCATTATTTTTTTTTCTTTCTTTGTTTACAGATTTGTTTCTGAATAAGAAACCTCAATTCCTGTAAGGTATTTGAAATGCTTCAAGATGCCAGGTCTGGACCGTGGCAGATGTTTCCAGTTGGCTCTTCTTCTTCTCATCGTTCCTGCACAGTACTTTCTTACTCAGTGGAAACCAACAACAAGCTCACAGAGGAGTGTAGAAATTGAAAGGTACTTTCAGGCTTCAAAATCTATTGCAGGATTAATGTATATTGTCTCTTCAGCCAGCAAAATAATAGTACAAGTCCAAAAAAAAATGATACTTTGTATCTGAAAAGAAGATAAGTAGAACTGCTGTTCTCTTTTTCTGGAAGGTTTTGTGTCTTGAGTACTGTTTTGTAATTGGTTATTATAATGCACTTCATCAAGATTAGAAGTTTCAGTGTAACTAATTAAAGGATTGATTTGTGAAGTTAAGACTTTTTGGTAATGGTAATAAAGCCTACTGAACATCCATTTCCTACTGATTAGTAACAAACATAATTTTATTCCTGCGCTCTCGGTAGATTGTAAGTTTGTGATGTGAATTGACAATTGTAAGGAACTTTATCATTCACCCATTCAGTAAATCTTTAACTTTTCTTCCCCTTCTTAGATTGCTAACCGGACTTCATACATGGCATGGCAAGTTTACCAATCCTAACTGGTGGAAACAGAGAGGTCAAAATGCCTGGAACACAATGTCAGATTTCCTTAATCACTTTGAGAAGTATGGCGAAAAGATCGTCTACGGAGATTCTCGGAAAGACGATCTTGATGATGATCCAGACGGCGAGTCTCCAGCTTATGAAGTCTTGAAATTCAGAGAAAGCAATGGATTTTTTGGTGGTGAGACTCATATATATTTTGCTCGGATGATTAACATTTTAGGTTGAAATGAAGTCATAGAATATTTTCTAACTATTATAAACTTTACTACCAATTTGTGAAAATAGAAGCTTTGCCCATATAATTTGTCCTGTGTCCTTGATTTTGTGTGTCAGCTTGCTTGAAAACATTCTTCTGAATATGATAGCATACCTGTCAAATCAAACTTGAATATTGTATTTTGATTTTTATGATATTTAACCATTTGTTTAAAACACGAAATCAAAATACATAAGGGGTCAATCAATATTTCAAGAAAATTATGCAGATTTTTCCATACTATGGAATTGCCTTTATAATATATCTTGTATCTTTGAATAGTTTTAGAGAGAGATGTCTCTATCTAATAGTATTGTTTTGTTGTTATAGCTGATTTTGCTTGTGTATTTGTTTTATCTCCAGGTTCAACTGAGAAAAGAAGTCCGCGACCAAGGCATGTTAAATTCCGTATAGGCCAGGTAGTCAGACATAAAAGGCTGGGATACAGAGGAGTTATTGTAGGATGGGATTTAACTGCGAAGGTACGTAAACTAGGAACTAGAAAAGAAAGAAATAAGTAAATGAACACAGAAATAAATGAATAGATACATAAATAAATGAATAATGAAATAAATGAATAAATAAATAAATAAGTGAGTAAATAGAGAAATAGATAACCAAATAAATACTTGAATAAATAAATGATTGGATGAATGAATTAATAAATGCATAATGAATAAATGACTGAATGAGATAAATAAATGAATAGATATAGAAGGATATTAATAAATCAATAAATGAATACATAAATATATAAATCAATTATTTAATGATTACATGAATGGATGAATGGATAGATGGATGGATTCATGCATGAATGAACTTATAGATAATTTAAAGGTAATACAAAGTTTTAGTACGGGGTCATGAATTTGGTTCAAATGAACATATTGGACGCATATGCGGTCCTACAATATTCAGTGATCATTGTCGCGGTTGAAATCGAGTCTAAAGTTATGAAATTGTAAATAATTAACTCTTTATGTTGTATAGCTCCCTCTCAAGGTCAATATATAAATTAAGCTACAACTAGGCGTTGATGACGCCACAACTAGGCGTTGTGGCGTGCGCCTGTAATCCAGCTAAAAAGTGGAAGTTACAAACTGATTCAGCCGAGGACGCAGGTTCGAAACTGAGTCACGTCTTTCGGATGGTGACGTTTAAAGGTCGGTCCCAGACGTAAATAATCATATCTGATTGATACACGTCTGTAAAAACCCAATACATACACATACATATACATATAAAACAATGTTTCTTGACTAAAATCTACCGATTAGTTGTTCCCGTTCGGAAATTATATATCACAGCTACACATTCTGAGATTTTCATGGTCGCAGCTACCATTGTACGGCCGTAGGCGCTATTTGAAATTTATCAAAATTTACCGGGAGCACCGGTAAATTTTTATATTCAATTTTTCTCAAAAGTAGAAGTAGTTTAGGGGCTAAATTTGCTAGTGCTTATATTACATCCACAGGGGCATCCAAATATATCAAAATTGTAAAGAGTCATTATCCACCCAATTTTCAAAATTTCCCAAAACTTTGTATTACCTTTAATAAATAAGTAAATACATACCATAGATAATTTAAGATGGATCAAAATGTGACATATAGGAAACAATGCACTTTAATGTTTATATAGTAGAATCAATTTGACTTATTTCAGGTATAGCACTGACTGTATTTTTATTTTGCATATAAACTCTGTTTCAAATAAGGAGATGATAAGCTCTGCAAAATTGATGAATGCATTGGACAATGATGTATACCCGGTACTAGTGATGATACATTTATATACACCTGATATTTCCATTTGTCTTTAAACGATATGTTATCTTCATGAGTATATTAATTAAAGACCTTTAATTCCCTTTTATATCTCCAGGCTCCGGCACAATGGCTTAGCGATAACATACCCCGAGATCAAATAGTAAGTTAATATCACTTTACTATAGAGTGGTGAAGTGTGACATCATCAAAAATCTATTTTTAGAATTTATCAATTTTTTCTTCATATTCCGAAAGAACATCAAAAATAATGTCCAAAATACTCCCCATAGGAACTCAGTGTTATATGATCTGGCTCCTAATGGTTAGGAGCCAGAGCATATAACACTGAGTTCCCATAGGACATATATTCATTCAGATGGTCATATCTCAGCCAATACTTAACATATTCAATTGGTTTTCGACATTTGGACATTATTTTTGATGTTCTTTCGGAATATGAAGAAAAAATAGAGAAATTCCAAAAAAAGATTTTTATGACGTCACAGCTTCGGTACTCTATGAAGTAATGAAATTCCTTAAGATATATGGGCTAGATATTTAAAATTCCGTCTCTTTGATCTCCAAGTTATCAAAAATATGATGACTCATTTGGAATGGGATCTGTTTATTTCTCCCATTTGTAATGGTAGAGCAATACACAGCACAAGTCTAAGCTCATGCAGTGAGGACTTAAATACATTTGAAAAAAGACATTTGAGCCAATTACATAAGCTCAAGGGAAGTCATTAAAATGCGATATTATAATATTTGAAGAAGAGTAAATATGAAATTAGAAGGTGGGATGTCTTGTACCGGTAACTAGAGAGCTGTGTAAAGAAAATTACATAAATGATTTGTTCAAGACCTTTTACATTCAACTTTTCAATTTTCTTTAAATTTCTTATTTGTTATGCCTCCGCCACCGAAGGTGGTGCCGGAGGCATCATGTTTTCGGGTTGTCCGTCCGTACGTCCGTCCGTACGTCCGTCCGTCCGTATGTCCGTCCGTACGTCCGTCCGTCCGTACGTCCGTCCGTCCGTCCCGTTTGACCGTTATCACAATATCTCAAGAACCATTTAAGATTTAAACTTAAGACTCGGGAATAGTATTTATCACCATAGGAAGACGATCTGATTAGATTTTGGAGTACGTAGGTCAAAGGTCACAGGTCACAGAGGTCAACTTATGAAATTCCTTGTATTGAGTTTGTTAGCGCGATATCTCAAGAACCATTTGAGATTTAAACTTCAAACTTAAGGATAGTATGTATCACCATAGGAAGACGATCTGATTAGATTTTGGAGCACGTATGTCAAAGGTCAAGGGTCACAGAGGTCAACTTATGAAATTCCATACATTGAGATTGTTATCATGATATCTAAAGAACCACTGGAGATTTAAACTTCAAACTTAGTGATAGTGTGTATCACTATAAGAAAACAATCTGATTAGATTTTGGAGCACGTATGTCAAAGGTCAAGGGTCACAGAGGTCAACTTATGAAATTCCATACATTGAGATTGTTATCATGATATCTCAAGAACCACCGGAGATGTAAAAACTTCAAACTTAAGGATAGTATGTATCACCATAGGAAGATGATCTGATTAGATTTTGGAGCACGTAGGTCAAAGGTCAAGGGTCACAGAGGTCAACTTATGAAATTCCATACATTGAGATTGTTATCATAATATCTCAAGAACCACTGGAGATTTAAACTTCAAACTTAATGATAGTGTGTATCACCATAGGAAGACAATCTGATTAGATTTTGGAGCACGTAGGTCAAAGGTCAAGGGTCACAGAGGTCAACTTATGAAATTCCATACATTGAGATCGTTATCGCGATATCTCAAGAACCACTGGAGAATTTTCACTTCAAACTTAATGATAGTATGTATCACCATATCATAATATCTCAAGAACCACTGGAGATTTAAACTTCAAACTTAATGATAGTGTGTATCACCATAGGAAGACAATCTGATTAGATTTTGGAGCACGTAGGTCAAAGGTCAAGGGTCACAGAGGTCAACTTATGAAATTCCATTCATTGAGATTGTTATCATGATATCTCAAGAACCACTGGAGATTTAAACTCCAAACTTGTTTAAATTGCTCTATGGCGGAGGCATCATTTTCGACTGCGCGCAGTCAAAATTCCATCTAGTTTAATCTATTACCACATAATTTGTTTCATCATGGTTTAGTTTTTCGTCATTCATTTGCTTGCTGTTCAGGGGCGATTTCGGGTGCAGGCTTTTTAATATCAAATCAGTTTTCAACCAACATTTCTTACATACTAGATGCATTTAAAGATGACCCGATTTGTCACATATATTTGTTAGATGATTACTTTTTGTTTTCCTTCAGAAATCTTCAAATGTTTAATGATTTATTTTCCTGACAGCAATGGTGTCCATGCTTATTTCATTTTTTGTTCATCAGATTCCTCTTTTCAGCATTGTGTTTGCATGAGCTCTCCTTCCATTTTCTCTAGAAAATGTGATATTTCCCTACTACATTTCATTTGCCTTTTGAGCAGAGCTTGTTTGTAGAGATGACTCACCACTCCTTTTCAATTTTATTGTATTATCTATTTTTTTTAATATTTTTTTCGGGGGCCTCATTTTCTTCTGATCATAGATTCCTCCACCCTACCCTTGCATGCATGGATTTTCACAAATCTGAAATTCCAAACCCCATTTTCATTTTGCTTGAGAATCTTCTTGATATTTTACATGCATGCCTTTTCACTTTTCAATTATAGTAGTGATGTTTATTGAAAAATAACCCTTTCCCCTCTCTTTATTTATCTGTTAATGCTTGCCTTGGATTGCCCCCTCCCCCCTCTGACTTTCCTATTTTCTGTTTCATGTGTTATAGCACACTCTGAAATTCCCATTCTATGCTCTTGCTATTGATGTGCGTGATATGCATGTACCTGTCCCTATTGTTGTCTACCATAGTGAAGAAGATCTTGAAGTTATGACTATTCCAACCATGGTAAGTAGGAATGTAGGAGAATGTGTGTCAAATCCTCAGAGAGAGATAGAGAGAGACAGACAGACAGACAGCCAGACAGACAGACAAGACAGACAAGACAGACAGATAGACAGACGGAGACAGAGAGAGGAGGAGGAGGAGGCAGATGTGCTTGTGGTCTTGTATTTGAAAAGGCACAAGTGAAAGCACCTTTCTCTGAGGATTTGACACACTATTTCACAATTTTTCAAGACCATTTTTCATAAAGGAGTAATGACAAACACTGTTGGCAAGAAGATATGACTTACGAACTTTATATATTTTATTTCAAAGCCACAAGATCTAATCTCCTTTATGAATTTTTATCACCAGACTTTTTATCAGAGCTTTTACAGGGTGCTACATAAACATTGTTTACTTTCCCTGATAACAAAGTTATGTCGCTCAACAGAGCTGTTTATTTTTTCCAGTTGAAATTCAAATTGTTGTCCCCAAAATGATCTATATCGGATCAGAACTGTTGTTTTTACGGAGTCGACGGGCCTTTCACTAGTCACGAGTACCTGGTCTTGCTAGGGACCAGGACCAGGTCTGGGAAAAGGGACAGTGGTTGATGTAGCAGCCCTATATTAGCACTCTGACTTCATCAGTCCAGTCCGAGTTTGATTTTGCACTCTCTGCTCCCTGTTCCCCCATTTTCTACAGCACTATAGAAATCAGCCCAACTACATGTTACTGGTACACAGCTTAGATAAACAGTCATTCACTACTGCCTATATCACACAAGAATTACTCCAAGGGGTGCAACATGTAAAGGTAGGGAGAAAGCAGATTGGATGACGTCGGAATATGGGGGAGCAATTTTGTTGCAGACCCTTATCTACTTCAGCCTATATTACAGCGTGCTAGCTTCAGTCCTGGGCCACATTGCATAAAACCGTCCATTGGTGGATTCAACTTTGCCATTAATGGTAGCTTCCATGGAAACCTTGATTTGATTGACTGTTAAGTAATGTTGCCATGGTAGTTGATATTGATGGCAAAGTTTCCATCAGTGGTAAGTTTTATACAATGGGCCCAGGTTTAAGCAGAGTTAGTAGCCCACTGCTTTAGAACATCAAGTTTGAACCTCTTCAACCTGTACAAATCACTATAATTTGGTTAACTAAATGAACAACCAAATTGTATCATTTTCATGTCATGACTGGATGCATTTCTTTTGTTCATTTTGTTTAATCTTTTGTTACTTTAATGCTTTTGAGTAATTTGTACAGAATTATGCTGTACAGTAATTTGTAAAGAATAAAGAGTTTGGCACTCAACACTCATAATTCGTCGACTTTATGTCAAATAGGTAACCCATTAATCCACCTTTATGAGTACAAGCAATTGTGATGTGCTTCTCTTTAGTGGAATGTTGATATAAATGTTCTCATAAATTGTAAAAGTTCTAGGAGACTCTTTATTTACAGATTGTATGAGCTTGATGCAGTATTCATAAATCATGTTTGCTACTGATTTATAGCTTCCCAAATTAATACATTTAGCAAATATTTGTCTGGAAATGTATACATAGAGAAAGAAAGGGCGAATACATAGTGCTGTTGATCTGCACCGAAACAGTGTTTAATCATGTGCCGTCTGTACCAGGTAGTAAAATACCATACATTTATGATTTTTGTTTTTCTTTCAATCTTTCATGACACTATTGCCAGTGCACTGCATAGTCAGCCATTTTCTTTCTTCCCAATTACACAATTTGTCCTCTTTTTTAAAAATTTCTTCTGTTCACAGGTTCAGCATCCTCAGGTAGACGAGTATTTTACGGCATATGATGGATCAAGATTCTTGGCCAGGTCATGGCTAAAGAAGATATACCCTCATGATCAATGATGTATCGTTAATATGATGTCACAATATAATATTTAATCAACCTCAGGCCTCATCCATTCATGGTATGGTAACTTGTCTTGAAAGCCACTGTGGCCACAAACAAAAAAAGCCTTTTTATGCCTCCGTTACGAAGTAGCCGGAGGCATTATGTTTTCGGGTTGTCCGTCCGTCCCTCTGTACGTACGTCTGTACGTACGTCTGTACGTACGTCTGTACGTACGTACGTACGTCCCGTTCTCGTGATCGCGTTATCTGAAGAACCGATTGATGGATTCCTGCCAAACTTTGGTCATGTATGTATCTTGCAGAGCCGATGAACTGATTAGATTTTGGGGTTACGATGTCAAAGGTCAAAGGTCACAGGGCTCATTATGTATGCAAAAACAGCTCGTGATCGCGTTATCTGAAGAACCGATTGATGGATTCCTGCCAAACTTTGGTCATGTATGTATCTTGCAGAGTCGAAGAACTGATTAGATTTTGGGGTCATGAGGTTAAAGGTCAAAGGTCACAGGGCTCATTATGTATGCAAAAACAGCTCGTGATCGCGTTATCTCAAGAACCGATTGATGGATTGCTGCTTAACTTAGGTCATGTATGTTACTTGCAGAGCAGATGAACTGATTAGATTTTGGGGTCATGAGGTCAAAGGTCAAAGGCCACAACGCACATTATGTATGCAAAAACAGCTCGTGATCGCGTTCTCAAGAACCGATTGATGGATTCCTGCCAAAATTAGGTCATGTATGTTACTTGCAGAGCCAATGAACTGAGTAGATTTTTGGTTCATAAGATCAAAGGTCAAAGGTCATGGGCTCATTATGTATGCAAAAATAGCTTGTGAACACATTCTCATTAGAACTGACAGATGGATTACTATTTAACTCAGGACATCTTGCAGAGCCAATGAACTGAGTAGATTTTAGGGTCATGAGGTCAAAGATCAAAGGGTCATATATGTATATGAGAAATTGCTTGTAATCACGATATTCTGAGAACCTGTTAATGGATTACAATTGAACTTGAATTCGAAAAATGTCTTCTGCTTTGGTTTGTAAAATTGCTCTATGACGGAGGCATCATTTTCGACTGCGCGCAGTCGAATTCCATCTAGTTAAGTGTACATTAATGTAAGTTTGGGCACCAAAAAAAGTATGCAGTGCATTCTACGAATTCCCTGAAACATACTTTCTTACAGAAACCTCTCATAAGAAGGAAAATGCTGAATTTAATAAATGATGATGGTGCTGATGATGATGATGATGATGATGATGTATCTGTGGGTTACAAAATACAGAAATATGAAGTGCACTGCACTTGCATCATGTATTTTGCCTCTGCATTTTTCCATTTCTTTTAGGTGGTTTGCCCTATCATGTATGAATGAGGCCATAGGGATGTTGGTTGACTGTGAGGTAGAATACATAGAGATCCCACCCAGTTAAGTGCCTTCATTGCCTTGTGCAGACATTTAAAAGCAATCAAGTATTGCTGCAACAACATTGTTTATAGGTCACAAGTTTCTTTTGATTATTTGTCATTGTGTTTGAGTGTAATTACTTTATATTTTCTTGCCAACAACAATTACCTGCAACATTGATGGTTAAACAGAATAGTGTTTGACACTGGTACTCTCAAAATAAAACTTAAATATTGTTATGAGTTATAATCATATTTGATGTGCAAGTATGTTTCCTAGTGGGTGATCAAGGTTAAAGTGTGATGTAAACCATACAGAGTACTACACTAAATAATGGTCAAGATGTAGAATCTCATCTGATGCATAGTTTTTTCATTCATTTACATGCCTGTAGCTGAACAGACTCAGAAATAGAGTAATAGATTTTATTTTTTCATTGGGACATGATTTGTAGCTGAAAGATTATATTGAAAAACATGCACTTTTTCCCCTTTATATATAGACTCATACTTTTATGCTCAAGTTATATTTTTGTCATTGACTGTTTTCTCAACAATTCCTACATTGTCATTTGTGGGATATGTGCAATTCAAATATGATATCTTATTTAGTTTTCTTCCATTACTCCATTAGATAATATTTTTACTAGTAGTTTCATTATATCATCATGTGATTAGTTGAACACTGTGTGAAATGTACAAAGGCATTGTCAGTCAATTGGACATTAGTTCCTTTTTCTAACATCTTATTCTAAAATACATTTAATTGAACCTCATATACCGGTAGTTGGCTATGTTAACTTCAAAATGTGTAGGGAAAATGGAATTATTATGTGGCAAAAATAATGCAGCAGTGTAACATATACATCCAGATATTATATGAAACTGCAAATGATCATGCTACTTTCATGCACATCTAAATTTTGTATAGCATAGTCTATACCTGGTAGTACATGGCTCTCCTATGGTGGTGCCAACTCACAAACAAGTAATTATGGCCTTAATTAAAACCTTATGTCCGTTTATCAATTAATTGCCATATTAAAGACTATAGCTCCTCATTAATCATTCTTTCATCTATTACATGCCATAGCCGCACATAGGCATGTGATGGACCATTATTATTATTAGTTTCATCCCATGTTTTCTCACTGACTTGTAAACCTCTGATTATATATGATGGTGCTCTTTTTTCTTCTTTCTTTGTGTTTTCTGTGATTTTCCAAATGGTTTCTCTGTCTTCCATATACAGACCTCCATTTTTGTATTTGCATAATGTACACAAAATTCATTATGACAATGTGCCAAGTGGACTGATTGTGTCATATGGAAATCCTGTTAATAATAAGTGCTGGTATTTTCAGTGTTTTCAGAATTTTTGTTTTGATGATTAATACCACTAAGCCATTGAGTGTTTTTGTGACATGTGCATATTCCATTCGTAGAGGGGATAACTATGTATATGACAGGTTAATATGGTTATGTGTACTGCTGAGAAATCAATCAATTATCTCCCGTGGATGAAGTGTATCAGGAGTCAGGCCTTCAGGGTAGAATTACAAACAAATGCAAATTGCAAACTTACTTTGCATTTTCAATCCAGATTTGCAATTCTTCATTTGATATCCCTCCGTACATGCTCGTGTAGTCACAGTAGCTTGAGATATACCAGGCTGTTTACTAATATCAGACTCTTGGGCTGTTCATGGGGTCTCATCAGAGGGGCGTAGATCCTTACTTCATACCTATTATTCAGGGGGGGGGGGATGAATGAATAGATCATCCCCATGACCAATAGGTATTAAGTAAGGATCTACGCCACTGGCCTGGGTAGCTAATTCTATTGATATGAAGCGTGAATTTAGGACATGTGTTACAGAATTTGAAAGCAAGAATGTGATGTGTACATCTATCTTTTCCCACTTGTCTTAGCCCATACCAAAATAAGTTCCTGGCAAGCAAATTTAAGATTTTCTGAGCCAAATTAACTACTGTTCCTGGGCCATGTTTCATAAAACTTGTTATCAATAACAAGTTACAAAAACTGTTATAAGCTGCTGAAACCATGGCATTTGATTGGCTAAGAGCAAATTCTTCATAGAATATTAGCATTTGTTATTGATAACAAGTTTTATGGAACAGGGCCTTGGTATATATCATCTGCTGCAAGCCAGAAAGACATTTACTCCATTCTTATACAGAGAAAAATGTCCTTTTGCCTCTCAACATCTGTTCTCCAGTGGAAATTCTTGTACTCATTGTTCACTTCAAAATTATATATATATATATATATATATATATATATATATATATATATTTCTATTTCTTCATAATTCATTTTTTTAAATACATTTTTCATTTTGTATGTATTTATGTATTTATTTATTATTGTTATTATTATTTTCATTGGGGGAGGGGGGTGATTTGCATGGTTGTACAAAGTTATAATACAGAAATGACCATGTGTAACCCTTCATCATTATTAACTGCTGTTGATATCATTTTATCCCGAAAAAGTGGAGTGCCATTTTGTCAATAACAGCTGAGTTATTAATCAGCTTGTGTCTCGCTAATCACTGCATTTTGCAGGATTTCTAATCATCATTAAATTCCTCTGTTTTTAGCATGTGCAGCATATGCCCATATCTACTCACTAAAAAATAACTTCTCTAGATCTATGTCCACTATGTTAATGTTAGGGTTTGTTGATAACTTTTCATTCAGCTTGCAATCATGACAACTTTAGTTTGGGGAATGTGTTTCCATTAGTTTAAGAGCTAAGTTCTTAGTTCGTAGAAAGTGATCATTAAAGGCCATGACTTCAGGTTTTATGCATTATGTTGGTGATCTTCATTCATTTTCTTGTCGATCATCGCATTTGATTAGTCATTTGTATGATTCCTGTAAGGTATTGTTTTATCAAAAGATGGAACACTAAATGTACAACTTCAAGACTACAATAGGTGCCTTTTTTTATCTGCTTCAGTTCATTCATCATGTTATTTACTGCCTTTCTATCTAGTATCTTGTGCTGTTCTGAAAATGTTCTCATGATTTTTTTGTATCCATCAGTTTTGGAGTCTAGTTCAAAATATTTCTGTCATCAAGCTGCTGCTCCCAGTACTGTATGTAAAGAAGAGATTTGTGTAAGAATAAACATGCATACAATGACACTGTCTGTATGCTTAATGCCTTATAGGTTTTGAATTCTATTAAAAGTACTCATTTACTTTTTTCCACAATTATCCTCTTATTATGCAACTGTTGTTTGTTAAAAGTCTTTGCATAGTTATGCTATGTAGATCATGAGGAAGATCTTGAGAGAGTGTAGACTAGAGTATTCCATATTCTTGTTAGGATACATTTTCCAGGTTCTAGGCTAGTCATTCAGATATTACTTCATTTATTTTCTATGTTTGTGTATAGGCTCACCAGAGATGGTTATGTGGAGTGTGTATACGCTTCATAGATTTATACAGCCGTGCAGATAGTCATCATAGATGGGAATGGATGGAATAGGTTTAGATGAGAGGCAGGAATAAAAGAAGAGAGAGAGAGAGAAAAAGAGTAGGATAAGAGATGGGTCAAGAAATAGAGAAGGGCGTAGATCAAAAGAGAGTTGGACTGGAGACGGAATAGGGGAGAGCCATGAGAGAGTGAAAGAATGAGGAAAGCTGAAAATTAAGAGAGATAGAGAGTTGAAGAGGTAGAGATGGTGGGAAAACCAAGATAAGATCAGACAGATAGACAGGGGGGAGAGAGGGAGAGGAAGAAAGGAGAAGAATATGAGGAAAGAGAGAAAAGGAGTAGAAGATATATATATATATATATATATATATATATATATATATATATATATATATATGTATATATATTTTTTTTTTTTGATTTTTTTTTTTGGTTTTTCTGTTGCAAAAATGAAAAGAAAAAGTGCAAACATGGGGTATCAAAAACCAAATAACATTTAAAAAAAAATTAAATCACTTCTTTTATAATTCATCCTCCTTTGATTATATAGGCCGACATCTTTTCAGGTCATACACCAATACCAGTGTAATACCAGTCATCTTTAATGAGAAAATCAGTCTATTTATAGCAGCCCACCTCTGAATATCTTGCAGACAATAGAGCCCTTTCATATCAGAGACGGGTTTCAGATCTACCCTGACCTCAAACAGAAGCTCATGTGTCATCAAGGTACATTGATACACTAGTGAACTGAAGTAATCAATACAAACATATGTAGCTCTCATAGGCATAGTCAGGGGGGGGGGGGGGGTGGAGGGGCCATGACCATCCCCCCCTATTTTTTCATCTGCTACAAAAAGTGTGGGTCAAGATTTTAACCCTGCTCCAGGTGTTTTGGAGGGACTATGATTTTGTGTCTCTAGTCTACCCCCCCCCCCCCATCAATCATTTAACAATTCTGGCTATACACTAATACTATATAGAGTAGTCAAGCTTGAATCCATCTAGTCTCAGACTGGGTCTATGTTGTGCTTGCTTTTCTGACTATAGGTAGATGTGTGTCTTTTTTTTAGAATACAATTTTGTAGAGCTCATAGAAGATTTAAAAGTGAAAAGAGAGGAACAGCTATTTTTTTCAGGTCATTTTCAAAATGACAACAACTGAATATCTAACGAAAAAAGTGTCACGACTGTAACATCAAACTCATTTTTCAGATGAATAAACAAAACTTGGCGACATATTTTATTAACAAAACATTGTTCAATTCATTGTACTGTTGCAAAATGTACCTTGTTGAATACAATTACTCCCATTTCTCATTGTAAATATGTTTAACGAGCCCGGTATTCAGAAGGGCCATTCCTGTGGTTCTGTGTACAATGTCCTTTATAGAGAATGTGTAAACATTTATACAGGAGGCAAATTTAGAGTTTACTGTTTGCAGGTCGAGGATGGTGACCTTTAGAGTAGAAGTTTTGTTGAAAAGGGGTTCTCAATGGAGGGGTCAAATATAGCCAGATACATATAATGCATTGACTTAATTTGTATGAAGAACGATGATGAGTGTGGGAACTGAACTGTATATGCAAGAAAATTTCAAATATGAAACCTTGCAAATGAATAAAGATGTCCCGTTTTCACAGTAAGAAACTATCATGCTTTGTACAAATTCATTGTTGTATTAATTCAATCACTCAAGAAGTATATATTTTTGCTTTTCCAGTATAGTCCATATATTAAAATCTCCCATTTTACTTTTTATTTTGAACCCCCTCCCTATCAGTCCAACCTGACCCTTTCTATCCCTCTCTCTCTATTTCTCTCACTCCACAATCATTCTCTTTCTCTTTTAGTTCTAACCTTTCTTTGACCTATCTTTGACCTTATTCTCTTCTTTATAAGTTCCCAAAAACCATTGTTAGAAGTGTGTAAGCTGCTTGTCACTTCATAGGTTTCAGGGTTCAGGAATAGACCAGTTTATCCCAGAAAATTGTGTTCTTTAGACACAATAAGTGATTACCTGTCGGATGTGCTTCCATGCACTCACTGTAAGGCTGAATCTATCCTCTTAATCTGATCTAAAGTATATTCATGTAAATGCAATCAATCTCTTTACAACAATCGTTATCTCTGTGACATGCATGGGTTTCTATCAGAATAATGAAGTGTATTTGAAGTACATGAATACATTCCCAGGCATACTGCCCTTACCCTGCACCATATGCTTTAATAGTATACAGCCAGTCTATGTCCCTATTAATCAACTTGAGTCTACATCATGTACATGAATATAGTAGGCTTGTAAACAACACTTGCAACCATTCATCATCATAATATATTCACCAGACAGCATAAAGCACGAGGATATACCCCCCCCCCCCCCTTCCACCAAGTTTCAATCGATTTAATAAATGTCTGTTCATTGCTGCACATAAATCTCTGTCATCTCCATCTCTCTCCCTCCCCCCTTCTCTCTCTCCCTCCCCTCCCCCGCTCCCTCTCTCATCTTCCCTTCTACTTCTATCTCACATGCACGTGGTAAACATCACCATTCATATTCTTCCAAAGGGCCACACCCATACCTGTGGCAAGCAAGCTAGATTGATCTCGACACCATTCACTTTCACATTCACAATTCTAAGAGATGAATGAAAGTGATACTGAATGGGCGTTGGTCTTAAAAATGCTTTGGTAGCTAGCCAACGGTCACACCTACCTACCGATATCACATTTGTTTGCGTCAGTGATAAAGGTTAGTAAGTCAAAGTACCCTAGCTGCAATGGTTGTATAGTTGGACAACACATGCTCCTTCTACAATTGCTCCATGGTTAATTTCCTACACAAATCACATTTTCAACTACAAACCTGGGCCCCAACAATATACATAATGCTAACCCTAACCCTAAAACTAACCTAAAACCAAAATATAAACCCCAGCCCTAGGCTATGGTAATCATATCCATAAAGTATTATTGATGAAATGAAACGTACAGTATACCGGTATGTTGCCGAAGTATATGTTGGATCACTAGATGCATAATTTTGACTAGAAAAGTCTTCTGTTTAGGTTTATTTTAGTACAGAAAGAAGCAAATGATTAGTAAATGCCTTTAAATGAATGTGAGGTGAAAATTAACACTAGATACTTTAAACACTATTTTTAGATACCTAAATAAATATAACCAATGGACACAAAACATGACACAACTCTGGATATCAAATTAGGTTACATTGTATAATGGCATTGTTTTATAATGATTCAGATACAGCTGTGAGTAAAGATGAACTACAGAGAATAATAATTTTGTTTACACATGTAGATCAGACGAGCCAAAAAAGGAAAAGCAAGGAAACGGTACATTGATCCAACACCAAAATAATAACATATCTTTAAAAAAATTAATGAAAACCATAATCATAATCATAATAATGGTTTAAAAAGCAAACAAAATATTATATTACATTTATTATGAAACTAAGATGTGAAGCAGACAGAAGCAGTGTTAACTTAATGAATTGATGATAATAATATCAAAGCAAATATACTACAGACAGTGATGTAATAGTTTTGCATTAGTGACAAAATCACAATTGTGATAGCTGATCTATACAGGTAATGCATGACCTCAAAATTTCCATACTGGTGTACAGTAAGACACATAAATCTATTCTCTATCTATTCATTTCTTTATATTTTTGTTAAATCAATCATCCTTTTCTTGAATGACACAATAATTAAGTACTTTTGTTGTCAACAATACGACATTAACTCAATGTAAGGTACGCCCTCATTTTTTTTTTTAACAGTTCTACAGATTCCATTTGGTTTTATAGTACTTATCACCTTAGTACAGTTTAAAAGTACTGGATATTGGAAAGGTTTTACTGAATGCCTCTTATATAATTACATGTCAAGATCTATCTTTTAGAAGAATGTAAATTTCAACTCTTCAAAGCAGCATATGTTGAAGCCATAAGAAAAGGGTCTATGCCACAAAATAATACAGATGGACACTTACCGGTAGCTTAATGAGAACTAAATAACAACAGTAAGTCTCACATGAATTTTGTAAAGAACATAGGCTACATGTACATGTAAAATTGTGATGTGCCTTTTGAGACTAATATTTTATGCCAACAAAAATGAATAATTCCACTTTATAACTCTAAGCTGTACCGTGTGAACAGTACTAAGTTACTGTAGGACCATGAGGTATTTAGCAACTTAAGGCTAACATAATTTGAAAAGGAAGGAAAATAAAAAAGAAATTGTGCACTACTATATAATAGGCCTACCTAACTAAAAATGAAATCATATAGTCTCTGTACACATGAATATCATCAAAAACTAAATGTTAACATTAATTAACATTAATTTTGTGAAGAACAACAAAAATGAGATAATCCCACATATATTTTTAAGGGAAAAAAAATATCAGTGGATCAGAAAAATCTACATGATTTTCAAATTTCCACAATGTGTATAGACCAAGAGAATAGAAAAATAACACCATTTCATCACAAAAAAGCCAAATCATAGGCAAATACATATACATCATTTTCTTGTTAACTTTTAAAATCAAAGTGCAATATCTATTTACAAGATTAAATACCAAAAAAAGGCTTTACATGTAATGTACATAACCTAGACTGAATTCTGAGCTAACTGATATATCAATCTTTAAATATCACCTTCATAAAGTCATTCGTTCTCACTTTTCGGTGATGGTGGGAAAATTTAAAAAGGAAATATCTACCACAACCGCTTAAATTAGCATCAATCATTTTCAAAGAAATATCTTTTTACAGAGTAATAGTGAGTGATAAAATAAAGATCAGATAGTGCTATGTTTTAATTATAAACATATCATAAGTCATATCCTTGAATTGTGCTCCCAAATCATATTTAATTTTGTCTTATACCAATCCTGCATCTATCTAGATTAAAATACAGTAGAAATACCAATACAATCTACATTTCTTGTAAAACAAATTGATGAGTTGATTTACCATATTGTACCATTTTTTTACAAAGTCTTCCTTGTAGAAAAAAACTTGTCAACCATCCAACATTGCTTAACTTTGCTCTTTCTCAAATATGTAAGAAACAAAATGATCCATTGGTACAACTTAAAATAATACTTCAAGGCAATTAGCATTTATGTCTTGAACATCAAATAAACAATCAGTCAACTTGAGTCAAGTGATATATGTAATTTCCCCTAATAATCCACAATCAATTTGCCAATAGTATTTTGTGTAAACATAGCAAAGTATATTGATAAGTACATGCTAAAGGTCTACAGTATGACAATATGATCATCAAATACTGCAGAAATGAATGTTTGAACAGCATTTTAAAGGTTGGTTATTTGACTGAAGAGATCTTAATCAAACAAACAAAAATATAGGCGTGGTATACTGACGTGTAGCCCAAACTTCCAAGTCAAACTCTACATGCTGATACACGCATTCATATGTATTA
Source organism: Strongylocentrotus purpuratus (assembly GCF_000002235.5). Taxonomy (NCBI): domain Eukaryota; kingdom Metazoa; phylum Echinodermata; class Echinoidea; order Camarodonta; family Strongylocentrotidae; genus Strongylocentrotus; species Strongylocentrotus purpuratus. The sequence continues at coordinate 6,094,967 of NW_022145607.1, forward strand.
TTCTCTACGATGCATTAAAAGAATACAAACAGCCTTCATTTTTTGACAATTTTTACATTTTCCATAGCATTTGAACTTAACAAAAAGTAATCATTTGAAAACCCTTCCTTTTTCTCCACGAATATAATCGTCCCTGTATACATTTCCCAAACAGCTTTACATGTATGTGATACATGTACAATGTAGACGTTTTTCTTACTCTGTAATACATATATATATATATATATAGTTTATGTTTATTACACCTCATGATGGCTAGTGCATGTAGATACAGTACAAGCTCTGTGTATATGACTGGTTTAAGTAGGGATGCTTTATAGACAAATAGGCTTGTATCAAGGAAATATGGAATACATGACAAACACAAAATGAAGCATGAGAAAATGTAATGATCTGATTTTCATCAATTTCAATGAATAATACAATATATGCATAATACAGAGATCAAGGCAGCCGCCTTATCAAAATGCATGGAGAATGATGTACACCTGCATAACATTATATAATGAAATATATCATTGACAAATGATGACCACTTTAAGTTGAAATTTATAACTCTGGAGAGAAACTCTGGAGAGAAACTCTGGTTATTTTCATTCAATATGTTTACACGTCAGAAGTACTTCAAGAATTACAGATTGGCTTCCCCTCTCGATTTGGCACTGTTATTTCTCTGATTATCAAAACGCGGGTACATGAAAGTGGTTCCCAATGAAAAAGCACTCGCGGTAAAAACAAAATCCCTTTGATGACGACTCATTTACATTTTAAATGACTAGTTCAATCAAAATAACAGAATACACAAAAATGTACAAGTACATCACTGTCTTTGGTTTTGCATCTAAATATTATAGCTCTTGTGGCAGGTATTGTGTTCGAAGTCTGAGAATTGCATAAAGGTTTATAGCATTGTGACAATTTTAAGTCAAATTATGGAACAAGGCCACAATATTTATCTCAATTCATCTACAGTACATGTACATGTATGTCTAAAAATCTATTAAGGGTTTGAAAGGCAATTGTTTAAGTCATTTCCAGTTTTCAAATATCTTAAATTGTTATCATGTGTACTGTTATCATAATACATGAAGCTAACTATCATATATGATGGATGGATGGATGGATGAAGTTGAAATATAAAGGTTACAAGTTAGATTAGGATAAAAGCAAATAATATAATGAAAAGTTTACATCTTAGAAGCTATCCTATTGGTATACTGCCATGAAAAACAGAATACCAAAACTGTTGTAATTTTCTGTTAAGTGTTTGGTTAGAATAGTATCTTAAATCTTGGTGCCTACAAATAATCTAATTGATTTTTCTCCCCTATCCTATACTAAATCAAAACATATATACTTGATAAGTTGATATTATATATCATGTACATTATCATGTCAAAATTGCAATTCAATGTTTCGATTGGTAAACGGTAGGTGTTACATTCAATCCATTAATCCATATCCCACAGTTCCCACGCAAATACATTCAAGTCATATACCACAATTTCAAGACATAATTTACAACGGAACATAAATGCATATTTCATATTATACATGCACATGTTTTTCAAATTTCAGAACCATTGATTTTAGTCAAAAGAACTCTATTTTTCGTTGACATGCTGCCATCAAGCACAGTAGCGGACCTGTCCATTTGAACCATTTGGAGATGGCTATTTTTCACTGAAACTGAATTTCCAAATGAGTTTAATCCTGAGTTTTGGGCTTAGTTTAGTTTTACAAGATGACTAATCATGACATTAAGAATATACACATTTCAACTGAATCAAATAACAAAAAAAGGCTACTATTTTGAATACCTGTAAAGTTGCCTTAAACTAGATAATCATACCAATAGGTAATTTATTTAAAGGCCTAGGGGAATCAGTGACAATAATGATATTAGATTGTTGTGGATCGTAGCATTTTATCCACTACATGCTCATGGTGCTCCAATCTATATGAAATAGCCACTCACAATGGCAAATTACTACAACATAATGTAGAAAGGCATATTTTTTACAGTGTTGGTTCATGACTATAGCAATCTCATTCATGCCTACTTGGTGGATTTCATCTTTGTAATCATTCTCTCTTCCCCTCTTTTCTGTTTGTTGTTTTCGCCAATTTTTGTTGCAGCCACTTGACAATGTTATGATTTCATGACCACAAAGCGGTAAGTGTTGAAGACTTCCTTTTCATCGTACTTGATGATGTGGTAGACCGGTGTTTCCTTCCAGGCGTCTAGATACCTCTGAACAGCATCAAAACCATCCATTACTCCTTCAAACTGAATACAAATACAAACACACACAAAAAAGGTATGAGAGAGAGTCAGACCATCAAATCCACACAAAATTTGGGCCAAAATTGAAAAATCAAATTTTATTAACCTACCGTACTTATAGCTGAGAAGCCAAATATGTAGCACTTTGAACATACACTGTATCTAATACATCTGGATGTAGAGTAGCAAATGTAGAATAATGTCTGGTCAAATAACATCAATGCTAGACTAGGTTTCGAGTCTTCAAGCCCTTTAAACCTCTTGATTGAAAGTCAAGTGAATGTACTACTGTAAAGCCAGAAAATGTGGAACTTATATAGAATAGCCATTTTTCTTTATGTTACTTGTGGAACTGTGGTTTAATTGTTTCAGGGCATAAAGTTTCATGAAATCCTGGAGTCTTCTGGTCAAGCAAAATTAGTAAGCATTTCATGCATGTAAAAGTTTCTGGTTTATAGTACAGTCATACCTGCTTTAGTGACCACCTGTATAGAAAGACCACATTTTTTTGTTTTCCTTGATAATGGTTTATCATTGAAACATATACTAAAGGAACCTGCCTTCAAAGACCACTTTTTGTGTTTTCCTTGGCCGGTCCCTATAGACAGGTTCGACTGTACTACAGTACGACACGGCTTTCTCCATTACCTTGAAAAATTTGCATGCGACTTCAACACGATGGAGCTTTGGCAGGAGATCGCAGTCTGCTAGCGTGAAGTTATCACCTTCCAGGCAACGTCCAGGAGACAGTTCATCATCTTCAGAAGTATCCTTCAAGAAATCATCAAGCTTTTTGAGCTCTCCCCTTAATCTGTTGATTAGGACTTCCTTCTTGGATTTGTCCTGGTTCTTCATCAATCTGAAGGAGAAATATATATTTGAATAGTTTTAGAAATCATTTTCTATAATGCGTAGAATTATCAAAAAGATATACATGTAATAACATTTCAATAGAGGATTGAGGATTGCAAGGTTTCTGCAAGACAAATGATTTCAATGATTCAATCTATTAAAGAAATTCAGAATATTCTCATCTGGCTGGCAAACTTCCATATATTTATAAATAGGAAGCTACATGTACAAAATCTTCTTTACAAGTAAAAAGGAAATAGATAGCAAATTTCATTTCATCCTGTGATCTTGAGGCTTAAGGAGAACTGTGGTTCTGAAACAATTAACGAACACTTTGTGTGTACCTGTAATCAGGTAACCAAAGTAACCAAATAACGGTAGTGAACTTTCAACCTGGTCTCACTGATACAAACCGAGATGACCAAAAGGATTCTAGGACACCTACCCCTTGGACATCCATCCCCCGGATAACCACCCCCAGTCAACTATCCGCAGACAACTACCCCCAAAGACAACTACCCCCTACGACAACCATCCTCTAGGATAATTAACCCCGGACAACTATCCTAGGGGGTAGTTTTCTTGGGGTAGTTGACTGGGGGTGGTTATGCGGGGGGTGGTTGGGGGGGGGGGGGGGGGGGGGGGGGTTAAGGTCCTGGGGATAGGTGTCCGGATACGGACCAAAAGATACCTAGCAGAAAGAAGACAGAATGACCACCCCTGATACTCACGCTGAGAATTTACTGAAGATGTTTGAGCCGACCTTCTTAGCGGCTGGGTTGGCATTCTCCAGCTTGGGCTGGAATACAGACTCTAGGTAATGCTCTGCCTTGATGATATCATCGATGACCTTGCCAAGAGCGTTGTCTGTCTGAACGTTTGGATCCACTAGAACAGGAGGCGGTGTGTTTCCTAAGTACAGAAGAGATGGGTACTGTTAGGGTGTGTTCGCACTTACAATTTGAATTGGTAACAAAAACATGACTAAGTTTTCACTACACTTATAAACTCTTGATGACCTTGCCAAGATAGTCGTTTTTCTGAACATTTGGGTCCACTAGAACAGGGGCGGTGTGTTTCCTAAGTACAGAGGAGATGGGTACCGTAAGGGTGTGTTCGCACTTACAATATCCATTGGTATTATAAAATCATGAGTAAGTTTTACTACACGTATAAACTCTCATAAAGTTGCAAGGAAATATTGACTTAGAGTGAACTGGGAAGTAAAGAAGAAAATGTATTTCCTTTCATCACTTGGCAAGATGACATGGCATATACATGTAGGGAAGAAATAGTCAAACCAAATTATGTACATGTACATGTATACAGTGCAAAGATTAAGCAAAATCTGTAATCATAATTCATTCATCAAAATAACAAAGATGAGATACATATTCAAGAGTAAATGAAGGTCACTAGAGAAATTAGTTTGTTTGAGTTTGAAAGTGGAAAAGTAGGGAACTTTACAGAAAATGTGTGCAAGGTGCATGTACAGTTGGACCACAAAAGAGCTACATGTACGTGTGAAGATGCACTGTGATGTGTTCATTTAGAGGAGTATAAAAACATGTTTTGGATTCAAGCCAAATCAAATATAAAAGAATGTGACTGCTAAAGATAACATGAATGTATCAGTATGAAATCACCCATGCTCATCTATAATTTTGTGACACTTTACAGGTACAATCTTATTGTGAAACATAAATGTAAGGTATGTACATGTACAAGACCATGCAGAAAAGGAACATTTATATGCTGAATACTTTACATGTATTTGCAGTATACTTTAATCAACATTTCTTGTATTTAATGGTCTGTTAAGATTGGAAATGTGAAACATGAACTTTTTGACTAAAATTACTTTTGTTATCATTCTAGCAGTGCCTGACAAACATTTTCTTTTCTTTTCTTTGAGTTTGAATCAAACCAGGCATGAAAATCACTATCATTAATTTCAAGGCCCTGTGTGGTTTAATAGATGAAAGAATCTTTTTAGTACCGTAGTTCAACTGCATGCTAGTTGCTAATATGATGAGGATTAATACCTTAATACCTGGTTATGAAACCACTGCTCTAAATTTGAGCCATTGCATTTAAGGCTTCACAATCCCAGGGACCTTATCATGATTATTTGGCCATGGCGGGTCTGTTAAACTCATATGACCTTTGTTTCTCAGATACACTATGTAGATGCTTTCTACATGTATGTACATGTACGAATTAGCCTTTTCCAATTCAGAGAATGTAAACACACAAATGGCACACAAATGCACACACATGTACAGTAGGCCTACATTACATTTGAATAAGAACTCAAATCTTTTCCCAGATCCAAAGAAGAGTTAAATACTAAAGTACCCAGTACCAAAATGAAGGGAAAATTATTCTCCTGATCTGCTGAAAAAATATGAAAAGTACATGTAGGCCAACATGTACTTTTTATGTACAGGCCCCCACCCTATAGAGTACTTACCGAAAGCTGTGACGTCATAAAAATCTACTTTTAGAATTTCTCAATTTTTTCTTTATTTTCCGAAACAGCATAAAAAATAATGTCCAAATGTCGAAAAACCAATTGAATATGTTAAGTATTGGCTGAGATATGACCATCTGAATAAAAAGATTGCCTATGGGCACTCAGTGTTGTATGCTCTGGCTCCTAACTATTAGGAGCCAGAGCATTTAACACTGAGTTCCTATAGGACATATATTTATTTAGATGGTCATATCTCAGCCAATACTTAACATATTCAATTGGTTTTTCGACATTTGGACATAATTTTTGATGCTGTTTCGGAAAATGAAGAAAAAATTGAGAAATTCTAAAAATAGATTTGTTTTGATGACGTCACACTTCACCACTCTATTCACCACTCTATTCTCATGTACATGTACATGTACATGTATCTTGGTTACTCAATTTAAAGAAATAAGGTAAAGTGTAGATTGCAAGAGCTCTACAATTTGTTTGTTTTAATTCAAAATAGGTTTACAGTATGTTGTTTAAATATTAAACTCACCTAAGATTTTCTTGTATTCTGCTGGTAAGATTTCCTTATTTACTGTGCAGACTTGATATTTGATTTTCTTCAAGACAATGATCATAAACAGCCGCTGGCACAACGGACAATCTGCTATCTTGGAAGTTACTCCAGCCTGTTTCAATGACAAAAAGATAAATCAAAGTTAAAAGTACAAGTACATGTACACGTACATGTATGCAGTATTCATCACTTTGACGGGATTGGTGTTATATTGGTGATTAGCTTTAGCTTTTCTGGAAAATCAAGAAAATTCCTCTGGAAAATCAAGAAAATTCCTCAACATTTCAAGGAAAAGTATGAATGTGTGGTGGAGGGGATAATTGAAATGGAATAAAAGTTATATTTGTACAGAGAACAGGGGCCATGCTAGTTCTGTATCTTACTATCAAAGTCGAACTTATTTCATGCATGGCAAAACATTGACAGAGAGTTTGATTGAACAGTACTTATCTCCTTTTTTATATTTTGCTTTTAAAAAGTGAAGGAGTTAAGTCTTTTGAGGCTGGGGTCTAAAAGAGCCCTCCATCCATCCTCCTCCATAAAGCTTGATATGAAATGACATTAATTAACTTGTCTACAAACAAGCAGTGAGTGCAAAGAAATTTACAAAACCTGTGCATACAGTATCTTCTGGCATAGAGGAAATGGTTGTTGTTTGAATTCATCTGAAACCTAAATGTACTATACAGACTGTATTAAAATTAGGAATTAAACTGTAGTCTAAAAGTTCATTTGACAGAAACTAAATCAATTGTAATGACTGATGTTTGCAGGCAAAGATTAATACCTGACATATTTACAATGTATTTGACAATGGAAAATAAATACATGTACATGTACATGTAGACGTATTGTACATGTACATGTACATGGTGTGTCTAATTTATTTGATCTTGGTTTCAGTTGCCATATTGCTGGGCTGGCTCCCCATATAACTTTTATCTTTCATAGGGCCTGGTCGGAAGTACAAATATGTATAGCACACGCCCAATTGATTATGTCTTTTAAAAAAGTTTGTTCGAATAAGAACTGATGAGAAGGGGGCATTTCTGCCAGTTTACATTGTAGTTTGCTCCTGTGTGGGTGAAAGAACCACCTACTGTAGGAAACTAAGAAACACTGGTAGGCACATAAAGCCTACAACTAGTGAATGTCTCTTCTTGTATTGCATTATGAACATGTAATGCACAAATATACGCATACCGCATGTTTATCATAATACATGTAGTACATGTACCAAAATATGTAGATACAAATTAGTGACAAGAAGGCAGAAAATTCAGGATTAAATTGACTGAAATAGAATGTTTCTATAAAATGAAGAATAGTAGTATCAAAGGTGGGTCCAAAGTCCATCTCTTCTATTCATCAGAAACATTATTTGAATTGAATGGATTCTACTCCCTCCAGCTCAATCTGCCCACTGATCGCATGCAGCTATCATTCATAATAATATAATACATCAGAATTTAGACTGTGAATGCAACCTTTTACATTGCAGAGGGAGGGCTTTGTACATTCATTGTACGTCACAGCCCACCTGTAGTGGGTTGGGCTGAATCAGAGAGAGAGAGAGAGAGAGAGAGAGGGAGAGACAGAGTCAGAGAGAGTCAGAAAAAGAAGTTCATCACTGTGGAATGCAGAGTACAGTACCACGCAGTTCCGTTTCATTAACTTTTATCCATAAATGGGTATACAGAAAAGAAGTCACTGCCCACTCATAACACACAAGTTTTGAACTTTTTCAAGGACTGTTAAGGAGTACATATGTACATTGTACATTTGTACATGTAGGACATTGACATGATACAAATTATTTTCCTGCAATATATCTTAACATTTATGTAATAAATCAGGCAATAAGCCAGTTCGTAAATACAGTTGTAGCTTCGGAACGCATGACCCCAAAATATCCACAGATCTTTTACAAGATGGATACATGTACATGTACATGTACATCCCACTTGTGCATTTTGGAATAATCACTGTCAAAGTGATGGAGGTGCTTCATGAATACCTTTTGTTTGCCTCATGAGAAGAATACTTCCACCTGTGTATCAGATAAGTGTACTTGACTTTCAACCTGTCCACCTTTCATTCTTGGTCTTACAAAAAACAAAAAAAATATCAAATTTATAAGGGGTATGAAATTTAGTCGCTCATTGTACAAGTACAAGTAGAGGCCTACAGAGTACAGAATGAAGACGTGTTCAAGATTATAAAGGCCTTGGTTGTTCTGCATACCTGACCCCTTTTAGAACCTTCTTTTCTTTGAAGATAGGACAAACTTTCAATGTGTACAATAAGGATGCCACTTAAAAGATGAATGGAGCTTTGGGGGTGTGCCGTCAAACTTCACTGGTTCTTTTGTATTTCTGTGCATACTCATTCTTAGTTGGCAGAATAGTCTTAAACATGCAGACCTTTCTTGTGTATCAATAGAAAAAACTGTAAATTGTTCTTACATTGTACATGTATATCAGTATATATATGCTATAAATAAGAAACAAATTGTGTACATCATTACAAATACAAAAATGAAGTTCTGTTTTCTTTTAACCTACAATGTACATGTACAATGTACAGTGCATTTGGAATAAATCAAAACATCATTGTTCCAGGTCAATTTCAAGGAAAGTTGTATCACATTGTACAGAGTATACAAAGTATGTCCTTTCACATGTGCATGTACAGTACGTGCACTTTAAATGTATACTATTGTACATTGATTATCTAAAGGTGATATTCAGAAAAAGAAATATCTGGTCATTCTGGTGAAATGACAACTGCACATTGCCTATAATTTGCTTGAATTTTACAAAGATGTTAAAGTGTAAGCCAACAAAATGTACTTGTATAGTACATGTTTGTAGTATTATCATCAAGAAATGCTGAATGCGCACTCATTACACTGAAATAAAATGTACCAATAATTGGTTTTCAATAACAATAACAAAAAAACTAAAACTGTTAAAACCGTTAAAAACTTGCACTGTTGAGAACATGAGATGTACATACAGTGTGAACATGAAGGCCTACATGTACAGGGCCTACATGTACTTGTAGGCTTACGATTTGTGAAATAGAATTTTTTTTTCTATTATTTGGCCAGCTGGTTCACAAACATACATGTACATGTACAGTGTATTTGACTAAGGGCGTGTTTATGCTTCACTTTTGAAGGCAGAATGAGCGATTTGTAACGCTCGTCGTAAACGCTCATCGTAATCGCAGTTCCACGGTGTACTGTTCATGCTCACTTCTCAGGCTCCCCCAGTCAATTCTCCGTGTGGCCTTAATTGGTCTTCCAGCTGGATTCGCAAACCTTCACTGTGCATGCTACGTAGACCCACTAGAGGTCAGTGCGTTGACCCCATTTAAACGCGTTTACAAATTGTAAACGCATCTTTTTGTGAGTTTACGATCGGCGATAGTGATCGCCGTTTTTCGGTGATTCTACAAAAGTGAGCATGGACGCAACCGTGTTCTAAACTAACAGATGCCTGATTCTGGCTAGAAAAAGTGAAGCATAAACACGCCCTAAATGTACATCGTGATCAACATTGGCAGTGTCCTCATTATTTATGGAGGGTGCATCACTGTAAACAAACTACATCTGGTTCACTCCCTAGTCCTACCATGTAAACATTGCTAGCTACCACCACTGTCCATTTTTCACCCAGTCAAGTAATGAAAGGAGACATTTGTTATACTGTCTCTGATTAAAGGGTGAGCTTGGCGAATCAATGCCAGTCTAGACATGTGTTGCACAGAACTGAAATTACACACTTCTCCATCACTGTGTACAAACATAATGTACACCACATGTATGGCTACTGCATGCGTTGTGAGTGCATGGCCCATATGTTTTTAACAACAGTCTAAATTCTGGAATACAGCATCACATTTTTAGTTGTTCAGATGATATAGGTAACAAACTTTCAGAATATCAAAGAATAGTAATAAATTCAGAATACTGTAGATGTATTTTGAAAATTACATGTACTGTACAGTATGATATATTACTAAAAATTTGTATGGACATTTACATACATACCAGTATACATGTAGGGTTTACATGTACATGTAGTATCTTGCTACACTGTATAATTATGTACCAGATTTACAAAATAATGTAAACTGAAATAATTACAAATGTGTTTCTTACATTTTGTAAGTACAAATACAATGTTCATACATCATGTACATGTATGCCTACAAGTCATGTGTTAAGCCACAAACCTGTACAGTCAAATTAATAAGCTTACAGTTGTAAATTGTCAATGAATTCTTACACTCATTGGCCACACGATTTAATCACGATAACGGTTGACTCGTTTATCTGCGCAACTTCAATCAATACTTTGGCATTCCCAGACAAACAATTGTTAGTTTGTTTTAAAAGCCCTTGAACATTATTGGTGTGAGCCCTCAAAAATCAATTGGTCAGATTTCATCGGTTTCACTACATAAAAAAGCAAAGCACGAACATTTTATTTACATGATAAATCATGTACGATGGTTTCCATCATTTTATTGGCCTATTGTGCCTATTGTTTTACATGTACATGTACACTGTAATTCCAAGATTGCACAAAATTTATTTTGATAATTTGCCTAGATACAGGGAGATGATCCCACTACAGTGCAGTTGTATGTCAATCCTTACTGCATATCGTTATACTGGTAAATGGATTTCTAAAAGTTGTCTTCATTTATAAAACGAAGAATAAGATAGTGAAAATATAGGGTAATGTTTGCTTGTTTAATAATAACATGAAAGTATATATCATACCAAACTAAAGTTTATAAGTCCTACATGTATGAGCTAAAGCAGGGGTTATTTGGAATACAGTGTACTCTACATGTACATGTACATAATGTACAGTAGCATTAATACAGTTTATACTTCAAACAATCTTTCAAATACTGATTTGAAATTTATTGTTAATTAGTTTTCGACAAATCTCTGTGTAGCCAGTATCAGGAATTAATCCACAACACCATAATAACATGGAGAAATCAATACAGCTGCAATACCACAACATTCGTTGTTATTCCCAGCAGCAAACGTCTTGAAATGTGTTACTACATGTACATGTACAGTGTATGTACATGTTCTGATTGGGTGTAAGAATTCAAAGCAGAGTCCAGCAGTACAACTTGTTGACTTCTAGGCATCATACTACTTTTTTGTTTGCATTAAAAAGAATTTACAAATACGTGTGCATATTAGAAGGGTGCAAACTCCACTCAAACTTAATGGACTTGAACTTTGTTTGTTTATCATGACTAGCACGACCATGGCCTCTCCCGTTTTCCATAAATTCCTCATTTATTTGGAAATGGAAATGGTCAGTGATATCTGGTATGTCAATAGAAACAGGATTTAATTGGTTTAATATTGTACCACTATTGCTAGGTGGGGACTATAGGTTTGATTTGGTTGAATTAACACTCAAGTACATGTACGCCCCTGCACAGTATCTGAAGGTACATATACATGGACAGTGGTTTGTGGTTTATCTTGTGATATATTTATTGAAAAGGAAAATCATTGAAGTAGAGATGGGGTGCAACGAGGCTACACAATTAAAATCAAACAAGTGTGTAGCATTTTAACTGTGGTCATGTTCTAAGAATAACAGAACTGAACTGACTGTACAACATGTCACTGGAACATGTACATGTATGATCAAGACGATTAGCCATTCTCACAACAGATAAGTTAATGGAGAAAAACAAATATTTCTTACTAACTGTGAAGATTGACTAAACACACAGATATTATGTAATGGGAGTGTCTGTCTCACTGTGCCTGGCACTGTACTTGTACATGCAATCGTTTGCACATGAATTGCACATAATATATCATGCACAGATCTCTCCAGAATGTCTAGCCTAGGGCTAAGTTCACTGTGGTACAATCAGCATTTACCCGATTCCGCCCTGACCTTTACCCAGTCTTAAGAGCAAAATGGGACACACGCCCACTTCCCTACTGTGCTGTAAATTGACATGCAATTCACAATGAAGGAGTACATGTACCTCACCAAGTGGCTCAATGGTGCATTATGATAATGTCCATGGTAACTAATGAGGAGGAATGTACATGTACATTGTAGAACCCTTAATTGCTTCACATATTTCAGCATTAATGGGGTGTTTATGACATTATTCTCTACTGAAATGTACATGTACATTGTAGTACCCTTAATTGCTTCACATATTTCACCACTAATGGGGTGTTCATGACATAATTCTCTACTGAAATGTTTACCTACGATGCATGTGTACGGTACATTTGTACATATACAGAGTATTTAGTAAGCTTATTGAAAAGTCTAGAAATTTTAAATTTTGCTTGTGTACTGCCTCCATTGCACAGTGTGTGGGTAGACTCAAACTGGGGAAATCATGAGCCCCATTTTCATTTATTTAAATAATTTGTGTTAAAGATAAACTTGAGTTCTGGTAAAAAAAAAAGAAAATGAATTCTCACAGAATCAAACGAAACTTACACTAAAAGTTCAAGATTACAAATAAATGTCATTTGCCAAAAAAAAGAAGACCCCTCCCTCCCCCTCCCAACATGATTTAGACTCCTACTGTCACTTACAGGGAAGGACGGTACATGAAGCAAAGGGCAGAGGCTAGATGAGAATAGACAACAAAATATATTCTTGACTTCCATCTACCCTCCCCCCCCCCTTTCTTAATAGGAAGGATGCGACCATACATTTACAAAAGTTCAATTTTTTTTTACATTGTACATGTACATGCGATGTGAAACTTGTGTGCATGTTTCACTTTCACACAAGTTTTCTTCATTTTCTATAAATAACATTTACAAAGATATGAAAATATTCAGTTATGGCCTTTTTATGTTAAAGAATTACAATCTGTACAGCAAGTATGAAATGCATTGAAAAGACATGTCATTGTAATACTGTACATGTACACATGCGCTTGGTATCCAGCACAACTAGTGCACACCGTGCACCACCCACCATCTGCCTCAAATAAATAAACATGTAATGTGCACATAACACAAACTGCAGTTGTTGTAAAACTGTTTGCTGTTTTACAATAACTGAAATGAATTTAAATCTCCAGAAGATATTCTCAAATTTGGGAGACCAATTTCTTTTATCTAATTTTGCTGCAAAGGGTCCATTACATGTACATGTACCTCGCCTCAAAATGAAAATGTGATAAACAGATTCCTCATGAAAAGTTATCTGTTTGACCATGACCATCTACTTTAAATATTCACTGTCTACTTTTGTTTCATAACTGTTTTGTTGTTGTTATGATCCACAGTCCATACAAAAGACATGGGTTCCAAACCTAAGAGAAGCTAAAATTTTGCTGGGAAAAACTGTCTTGTGTATTATATTGATGTTAGACTTGGTCATTGATGTTTGATTCTTTTCATCTTCTTTCTTTTCCCTTTAGTACATGTAGCTTTTTACAAAAAAATTGACCTCTTAGAAGAAAATAAGTAAATAAATAAAATGTAATCTAAATCTCATAGTTCATTGACCTTTTGACAGAAGTACTGAAAGTACTACACACTGAGGAGATCATATGGATGTGAATTTGACCTACAAGAGGAGAACAATCACACACTTCATAGCCACTCTGGAATCATCACCAGAAGCTGGTTGACAATCGCCACCACATAGTCAGGTGGCTTAGTAAAATTATTGTTACTTGCCGAATAAAAGCACCAGGCTTCCTTAGAACCTACTTAACGATATTAGGATACGAGCCCCAGCAAAATTTCAATTTGTAAGGGTGTGGGGCGGGAGCGTCTTTTTGGAGCCCCCAAATAATTTTATAACATTCATTTGTTGTGGTACAAATGCCACTTTTGGTACAGGGCTTCCTTATGACCTACTGAATGATGGTAGGGTAGGAGGCTAGGAGCCCCCGGCAGAAATATTCATATAGACCCCTATGTGTGATTGGGGGTCCCACTCCCATGGCGTCTGTACAACAAAAACTCAATGTTCCGTAATGACATTTTCCATCGGAGCTTTGACCCCACTTTGCATAATGTATGCAAGAGTTGCGTGGCAGGAAGGTTGAATAACAGTAGGGCGTTGGTCATTGACTGCTATCTAACGAGGCAGTGCGGACCACCCGATTCTAAAAATTCTGAAAGAATTTTTCCTTCTTAACAGATTCTTTAGGGGGAAACATAGCGGAGGTGTCCGCAGCCGTCCTAGATGAGCGGTTCTCCCTTAAGTGTTTGGAAAGTAACTTATATGTTTTCTTCAGCAGGTGGGTGAAAGCGCGATGGAAAATAATTTATTTTCGTTTGAACAGCGTGAATTAGAAAATAAACTAAGATTACAGTCGCTAACTTAACACACATGCGCACCTGCACCCCACCGTCGATACGGTATGCAATTAATTGTATTGTGCAGCAGTTTGCCGTGAATCCCGTGGGAAAGTGTACATTTTAAGTCTTTGTTTTTAGGAAAAAATACTCCAAACAAGATAACAAAATTGACACGAAACAGGTGAGGTAAGAAACATAACAACTTTTAAATCAAGACCATTATTTGAACAATTGATGAAGATGAAAGTTGAAATTTGATATCTTTTGGTAGGCTATCTCCACGCCGGAGTTACGGGTAAAAAATGGATACAAAAGTGCACTAGCGCCAAGTAAAGTTCTAGACTAGAAGGTCTAGGTCTACTTGTAGACTAATGACTTTTTATATTTGTAGATCTAAATCTATTTAAGACTGAATTAGCCTGAGGCTAAAGTAGATTTTCGTTAAGTGGCAGGGATCATGATTATGATTGGTTTAACTCCATTGCCTTGCCTTGCATTGCTTTGCTTTGGTTTGGTTGGCATTGCATTGCCAGCACAACTCAATTTACGTTAATGGAAGTCTACGGTACCTTGATGTAGAGAGTGATGGGCTGATCCCCCGAGTCTTCCTCTTGCTCAGCACCATCACCATTGGTATCGGGAGCTGCAGTTTCAGTTGTCTCAGGCTCAGCACCATCACCATCACCATTGCCATTGGCATCGCCAGCTGCAGTGTCACTCGTTTCTTCTTCTTGAACTTCGTTCGGCGCATCTTCCTCTTCGTATGTCGCATTTTCCTCTTCGTTCGTCACAATTTCCTCTTCATCCTCGATTTTCATATTGTCCAGCTGCTCAACGTTTTCTACCTCTTCTCCGTTCATTGTGGTTGATTATTCCGTTAGATTATCCAATAAAACAAGGTCGAAAATCGTTCAAAATCGCAGGTAGACGTCAGTGCAGTGCAGTGTCAGTGGGTCGGATATGTTGATTCAAAGCTGGATTTTCGTTTAATTAATCGTGTGTACGTACGTGTGTGCCCGCGCGCGCGCGCATGTGGGCATTATTAGCTTAGGCATAGACAATTCGACCCGACGACTTTCAACCAACAATTTTTAGTGCCATCGACTCATGGACTTCGAAAAAGAAAAAAAAACTTATTTTTGTATTTACAATCATAATTTTTAACGATATTGCTCCAAAATGAAATCCGACCTAAATCACAACATCAAAGATAAATGTTAAATTAACACAACGAAAGATTTAAATGGTATTAGCATGGGATGAACTTTGAAGCCTTTGCTTGGGTTGAAGCAAAGTAATTTTAAATTGATGATTAGTGAAAAATAAAAGTATTTGATTTTATTGAGAAGTGAAGACCTCTAATCACACAGGCTCAAGGGCGTAGCTAATTTTTTTGCCCAATTCGTGAGAAAATATTTAGCGGCGAATCAGCCAGTCGGTGAATAAAAGGGGGGGGGGGGTGGGTATTTTTAAATTCGAATTATAGAGGGATATCCCTTACAAGCTCCCTTTCCAAACTATTTTCAGGGATAATAGACTTCAAAATATTGAAGAAAACAACATAGGCCAGTAAGGCCTAATGATAATCAGATAGGGTTTAGAAAAGGCTTCAGGACTTCAGTGACCATATATTCACTCTAAAAACACTGGTATGTTCAAAAATAATAAATATTGTACGTGTGTTTTGTGGATTTCCGCAAAGCGTTTGATTTATTTTTAAAAAAGCAAATAGTATTTTTCAAAAGGAGGCGTTGGTCAAAAAGGAGGCGGGCTGGGACGAAAAAGACTACATTTTTGTTGCACTTGATACAACCATGCCGGCGCATCAACTTTCATGCTATAGTTGTCCTTCTCTGCACATCGATGCTGTTAAATCATATTCTTTAGACCGCGGCTATATCATGACATATGACTCTGGCACTGGCGTACTGATGGGGGGGGGGGGGAGGGGGAGGAATTGCCAAACCCCCCCCCCCCCTCCAAAAATAAAAAAAATAAAAAAAATTCAACTCAGTGGTTTTTCTAATTCGATATATAAATGTTGCTGAAATGACATGATTTTGCGGGGGTCTTTTCTCACTTATTAAAATATATTATAATTTTTTTTCCTCCTCACCCCCCCCCCCCCCCCAAAAAAAATTGTTGCTCCTTACGCCACTGGCCTATGATACTTCTCGTCTGCGATAACATAGTAATCTGTATTACTTTCTCCGTTGAACATTTCCAAGCCTAGGCGTCGTGGTCGAGTGGATACGTCGACGGACTTAAGGTCTTAAGGTCCGCGGTTCGAGTCCCCGGCCGCGGCACTAATGTGCTTTGGCAAGACAATGATATACATTTGCCACACTCAACCGAGGTGATGTAAATGGGTACCTGGCAGGAATTAATTCCTTGAAATGCTAGAGCGCCGCAGTGGCTGCCTTGCTAAAGCCCCCGGCTCCCCCACTCAGAGGTCGGAATGACCGCATGCGTGTTGCCAAAATGTCTGGTAAAGGGGTATTTTTCGTGCGACAAAGTCCGGCCCGAGAATTGTAAAAAAGGGGGTGTATTTGACTTTCCACCCTGAGATTTTTTTAAAAAGGGGGTGTTTTTCTTTTTTTTCTCTCATCTCTTTGGACTCCTGAGAAAATATTCCGAATTTAGGGGGGTACATTGAGCATTTTTCCTGAGGGGTCTCCAAGGCAGGAAAAGCCTGTGAAAAGCCCGCGAAAGGGGGGTTTGGAAATGTTGGCAGTCCTCAGATAGGGGGTGCTTTCAAAAAGAGGGTACGAGCATATGCGTACCCTAAATAACACTGAGTGGGGGGGGGGGGGGCCGGGCTAAAGCCAGGGTAATAATAATCGGGGCAGCGCCGTAGGAGCGTCACAACGTGACGGACATGTGCGCTATATAAGAAGCCACCATTATTATTATTATACCGGGAGGCTGTTGCAAATGTAAAAAATTCACTTTGTGGCAATGTTTGGTCTTGAGCTTATAAAGTCTGAAAATGTAAAAAGAGGAGCATGACATCCCAGAATACAGCTCATTACTCCCCCACAGGCCTGCACGACTAACCCTCGCACCATTTTAAGTGCCTTCGTTCTGCGAAATTGAAACTGAGCTGTCTACCGAGTTTGCGTGGTCGAGTTTTATGTAGGACGAAGTATTACGTGCACGCAGCCACTTTTAACGCGCGCCCATAGTTCTCGTTCTCCGAGCTCCACGCCAAAGGTACACGCCCAGCTTGATTGAGCAGTGAAGCAAGTGCGAGAGTGACCACTCCCTCACCTCTTCAAACCCCATCGTCTCTGATCATGAGTCATCATCTTATCCCGCGGACCAGATTTTGACCCTGAAGACAAGTGAATGTTTTGTATCCGATTTTAGGTGTGAACATGTTTGTACACCTTCGATGAAAAAGAATTATGGCTTTTTATATCTCATGAACAACTGACAACTTGTAGGCCGATGACACAAAGTTGTTGAGAGATAAAAGTGATGTCGGGCAAATCTTCTGAAACGGTAAAATAAATATATCGCATAGGGCCTATTAGCAATACTAGCAGACTATATTAAGAAAGTTGGCTAAGACTCCGTGCGTGTGTGCGTGGGGGCGGGGGGGGGGGTGGTTGCAATGGCGCAATTTCATCATGTGTGTATCTCCCACAATGGCAGCTACGTAAAAATAATAATAATTTTTATTTATGGAAACATAATTTAAAAAACTCGAGATTTAAATTTCAATTGCCACTATAGGCGACCCCCCCCCCCCCTCTCTCTCTCTCTCTCTCTCTCTCTCTCTCAGTACCTATCTTTCCTTCCATCTACTCCTGAAGAACAAGAAAAAGTAAATACAATGATATATAGGTAATTCTAAAGTAGTGCAGCCTTTATTGATTCAATATTAGTGAAAGACATTGGCACCAAAATGAACATGATTGGTCCTCTGGGTCTGATAACACTTATATTAAGCTGTTTTTTCCCATTGGCAACATACTCTCTAAATAAAAATCGAGTGATCACGGACGTCACTCCTCTGGAGAGTGAAAATGTAGTGAAAATAGAGTGAACATTCACTCTTTTCTTCTTAGAGAGCACTCTAAAATCAATCGATTTTCACTCCTAAACAAGTGATCACGGACGTCACTCCCAAGAAAGTGAAAATAGAGTGAAAATTCACTCTTTTTTAAGAGAGTACAGTATACTGCTGCCATATAAATGGGCTAATTCTTCTCCACTATACCGACATTTCTTCTTTCTAAACATCCTACTCATTCCGATATACTACTAGGCTACATAAGCTTTTAATATGACCACACTTTATTACAGTGAAAAGTAAATTCGTATTAAAAATATACAAGATAATGCGTATAAGAAGGTACATGAATGTATATAATTAGTTACAAAGATATTTTATACTTCACCGCCCGAATAGGAGGTGACGAGCTCCAGAATATTGGTAATTTCGAAATTCCCAGGGGCTGAACTCTGCCTCCCCCCCCTCTCTCTCTTTCTCTCTCTCTCTCTCTCTCTCTCTCTCTCTCTCCCTCTCTCTCTCTCTCACCGGCCTCGTACACCTCTGATCATCATCGAAGTATTTTACATTTCCATCAGGAATTTGACAGTGATGGCGGTCAGTGAGACCAGTGTTGCAAACAAGAAGAGGCGATCCATGATGCGGGCAAGTAGTTCGAAATCATGTATCTTGGGCGACTGTTCAAAAAAAGAATTAGGATATACATGTATTTAAAGTTTATATTTCGAACAAATCAAAATAATTTTGAGATTTCTATGTCTTTTGTACTAAGAAACGTAATGATTAAAATGTAATGTACAAAGTCGTTTATTATTTCTTTCCCATTTCGTTAAAAATATCTGAACATACGAAATATAAATCCCAAGGTAAATATAGGAGCAAAACTCCAAAGGGAGTGGAAATGGTACACATTGTGCGTGAATGAATCCGGTGACTGGGGTGATAATATAATAATATAAAGCGCTTTGAGACGGTATACGTATTAAGCACAATATGAATCCAGATTTTAACTAATATTGATACACATTTCGTTAACATTATACTGGATTAATTTGTGTATAATAGTTTTATAATGTTAAGTCTATAGCAGCGATATTGCAGCCCGACTTTCTCTCATTTATCGATGGGCCTCTATAAGAAAATTGACAATATCATCATCTAGAATTCAGTTCCCATTAATATAAGTACCTCGGTTTTGTCTTGTTCGTCGAATCGATTCGTTGACTGTCTTTTCACCCAAACATCATACTGTGACAAAGTGTGACCATCGGACGATCGTGTTTGTGCTAAAAGAAAAATAAAACATAATTGTAATGAAGAAACCAAACCATTTGTAATCAAATTCTGCTTTGCATTCAATATTTTGTGCATTCGAATTTGATTGTATTGCATTCCTTTGACTATTATTATTAGCTCTGATTTTTGTTGAACATGTCATGTAGAGTCTAAGAAGGACGCAACGCAACGAACAACGGACGTAAGAAATCGAAAGAGCGGAACATATCGCTTGCAAAGCCGCAAAGGAGCCTCTCTGCTCACCATGAAAGAAAGAAAAATTTAAACGTGATTAAAATCATATAACTGGATCTGGATAGCATTATCTATAACAAGTGGATGCCATGCCCATTTGACTTTACAGATTTGAAGTATTTTGACATTTGAACAGTGTTTGCAACTGAACGTCCTCATTCGTTTAAAATAGTTGGCGAATTATATTACTTTTGAACTTTTTATTTGAAAAAATTGCGAAAAAAGCTAAGTGTGGTTTCTGAGGACTAATTTTGGTAGGTTTATTGAAAGATGCGTAGGGTTTAATAATGACGATTTTGTAACATTTTTAGATCTGGTTCTCGGCCACAGACTAACCTGCACTATCCTTCATCTCCAGACCTCCAGCTTTGCAGCTCTCATTGGGATTCGAACCCTGGGCCTTCTTCCCGCCACACCTTCCCCCACCCAAAAAACACCATGGTCCAAGGTGGTTGAAGAAAACACTGCGGATGAACTTGTTGTTGATCTCGCCTTCCCGGTGACTGAGGTTGATAACAATGGCGGACATAACGGTGACGACTATGGTGATGATAAAACAATCGCTCACATATTCAGTGACCACGGCAGCGTCTCCTAAACAATTAATGAAAAACTATTTAATCTAACATTCCGTATATTTTAATCAATATCATAATGGGACACAGAGATTGTGTGTAAAAAAAAAAAAAAAAAAAAAAAAAAAAAAAAAAAAAAAAAAAAAAAACACCTGACAGTAAATGTGTACATACACACTAGGTGCGGAGGGGGGGGGGGGGGGGGGGGGGGTGTGCATCCCCAACTGAATTTTGAAATATAAAGTATTCGGGAAACGATCACCTCATAATTACACGGGCAGCGGGTATAGGCCTACCCGAAAAGGAACATTGTATTGCTATCAGGCTTATCTAGTATATCTTGATAATAACTTCTTTTTTTTGGGGGGGGGGTCGCTCTCTTAATTTTCCTCGCAAATTTTCAATACAGAAAGACGACCTTTGGGTAAGCGAGACGTCAAACCTTAGGATTAACACGACAGTGGAAACTTTATTCTAAAAGAATGTCAAGAGTAACAGAATCCGCGCCCTTAAATTAGTCGGCGGATTGCTATTAGACTGGCTTTTTTTAAAGGGGGGGGGGGGGGGGGCTTGGGTTTTTGTTTTTATTTTCTATATGTGCCTCGCTTATATTACTTTATTGTAAAGATTTTTGTTTTTCCTTTTCGGGGGGGGGGGGTGAGGCTTCAGCCCCAAGCTCCACTATAGAACCACTAGGCCTACTGGGTCGCTTCTCTGTCTGATATTCTTGATTGGGTGAGTCATAATGATTACCTCTAGAGTTCTTGGGCAGGTTGTCTGTAACGACGATCTGGAACACCGTCAGACCAAGGACAAGAGAGATGGCGGCCGAGAGGCGCTCTCCACTTTTGGCGGGAATGATGAAAATGATAATCGACAACCAGCTGAGGATAGCTATTGGTGACGTCACATTATCAATGTAGTACCTTGGCAGTCTACGGAGCTTGAAACACATCCCAACCATCTCATAAGTGATGTTTCGTGGGATGGAGACAAACTCAGAAAGTGTGTAGGTACTAATAATGTCCCACTCAGAGCTGACGTCACGGCGACCGTCAACAACTTGTACAGAACTTGAGTCAACTCGTACAAGGTGGATTGGTGTGTTTTGCATTGTAAATCGCAGCCTTTTGAAGAAGAAAAAAGGTACTTGACAGATAATGATATTGGTGGAATATAGTCAGGATTTTTTTCCGACGGATGGAATATATAATTATATGAAACATAATTTTCCCAATTCCGTTTAGTTCGCGGTTCTGAATTGGTTCTTTTATTTAACACTTTCATAAAAAGCAATGACATTGAATCAAACAAAAGACATATCCAATTACGATACCAAATTGAAAAGACATAAATAACACCAAGTTAATACGAAGTGTTGGGGGTTAGCTAATCTCCTTATACAGTGCTTATAAAGACGGTTTCCCGCTTCCTTTTTTTTCTTTTCAAATTTATTATAAAGTAATATGAAAAAGATCTTACCAGCATTCCTGTTCGTCAAAGGGGAACTTGTGAATTTTCATGTCACATGATGTATGATGTAACAATGGTGATTCTAGATGTACTTGTCCGTCATAGGTGATATACGTTTGAGTGACGTCACGTTGAATAGGGTTCGCCGGCTGGTCAAGTACACTATGTATATTCGAATAACATATGCATAAAATGGATTTAGTATTGTTATGATTATAAGTAGGTAATTTAAAACTTTATTTCTGTGATTTGATGAATAATGATAATAGTGGGTTCTTGTAACTATAGCACTCAGTCAGTCAGACATAGGCCCGGCGCGATAGCTCAGTCGGTAGAGCAGTGGTCTCGTAATCTGGGGAACCAGGTTCGAAACCAAGTCGATGCGCTAGTGCCCTTTGGTAAGGCATTAATCTTCATTACCAGGTCCCTCGGAGAGGACCTAGAGCCCGTCCGTAGCATTTTAAGAAATTGAATCCTGCCAGATATCCATTTATCTCACCTGGGTCGAGTGTGGCAAATGTAGATTTAATTCCTTGTCAAAGTGGTGTGATATCAATTCGAACCCCGTACACCCTGTGATTCAAAGTCCGGTGACTTATCCACTATACACCACCTCTACAAGTATAATCAAACAATAGTTAATATCTTTTTACTCTTCCAAAAAAGGTCGACATTCCGAATTATATCTGGCAGGGTTGTCACTCCCGTTGGTGTAAATGATTGACAACAAATACTCTTGTTCTTTACATTGAGAGAACTATTCTGTCAAGGAAATGATTACTGTGTATTACACTAATTCCTTCTGGAAGCAAAGAGGGCATGACTGCCCACTGAACGCCTTGTCATTTAGTGGCTCTAAAACACAAGATTCTTTCAACTTGATTATTTTTGTCTGTGGTTATTATGTTAAAAACACAGACCACATTATTCGAGCATTGACATGTTGAAAAAGGGTCAAAGTACTTTCCTGTGTCAATTATAAATCTATATTTCTATACAAAGTCAAAGAGAGAGAGAGAAAGAGAGAGAAAGAGAGAGACTGAAATAATGGATACCCCAAAAATAATAATCAGCTACATGTATATCGCTGCTATCCACATCAATAATACAAAATTTAAAGGCCCTCTGTTGGTAGTGCTTAATTAAATAAAGTGCACGAACAATTTAAAAGGGCCTTCTTTAATGATTCACAATGTCATGCAATAATATTGCGCAGAAGTGGATTAACCATTCATTCAATGTGACTGTACTTTAAACTGGAGATCTGATGTGATTATTTAATCCTGACCAATCTTGTTTTATTTCCACCAGATTCTTAGGACCCTGAACTGTTCATGACTAATAAATGGCTCGGTGAGCCTTTCGAGGTGATAATGTGGCCCAAATAGACATCTGGGACAGTTAAGCACTTTGTTTGTAAACATGATTGAATTGTATTAGTAAACTTCATTTATATACATGTTTGTATCTGGAAAGAAATGCGCTACATCAAATATCCCCCAAAGTGAAAATGAAAAGATTACGGCTCAACGAAGCTAAAAGCCGGATGCTTTGCACGATGAATGGGCTATCCACCGACACGCGGCATACATCAGCACATGCTATTAATAATTCTTATACTGGAATAAATTATTAATGAGCTACAGTAGGCCTGTTTGTCTAATTTGTGGGACACTCAGCTTATTTTGCACATCAAAATGTTGGAAGCAGGCAAAGTGTTACGCGATGAGGGAGGGATCCCCCCAACAAAAATTGGCCGGGAAATATGTCATACCCGCGATCCGGTAAAACCCATAGGCCCGAATTCACAAAGGAGGTTTGTCGACAAACCGAGGTTTATGTATGTCATAATGACGCATTTTGACACGTTTTTTACAAGCCTGGTTTGTAAATAACAAAAGGAGGTTTGTCGAAACAAAAGGAGGTTTGTCGACAAACCTCTTTTGTGAATTCGGGCCATTGTGTCTTGTATATATAAAATAAAAGTTTTGGTGCCCGTAAACTATGACCCCCCCCCCCCCCTCCCCACACAAATTGCTAACCGTTGTGTAGTCTTGTGCCATTACTATTTGTTATTATTTCTTTGTTTCTTTTCGTTTGCTTGTTAGTTTTCGGGCGGTATATGTTGACCAATAAGACCACCACCCGAAAATGTGATAATTTCGGGGGGGGGGGGGGGGACTTGCTTTTCAGCATACTCTGAGATTTGTGATCCCCTCCCCATTCCTGGGCCCCGTCTTACAAAGAGTTGATATCAATCGTAAGTTATTTGCGATTGATATCAATCGTAACTATGTACATAAGAGATAGGAGACTGCAAACTTGCGATTGATTGGAGGACTTACGATTGATTTGGATCGATCGTAACTCTTTGTAAGACGGGGCCCTGGTCAGATAACTCTGGATCCGTCACCAAAAATTATTCAATTGATTGATTGAACCACTAATAAATATGATACTAGAATGGATTGGAACACGAATGCTCATTTACTTTCAGCTCAATAATTTAACAACGAGCAGGCCGATGTAATCATGAAAACATGGCGCTCGTCCCTTAATAATTGATCTGGGCAAATTTAATATGGAGACATATCAAAATCGAGTTTGATTTTTCAGCGATGCTTTGAATGACCTCATTGTATTCTGAAGATTATGATGCAAGAGCAGGAATCAACAATTGCTCTGACATCGATATATTGATATATTGATGGACCCAGCACTCTAATTAATACCGCTTCATCAAACATGCATTTATCATTCTATTCCCAAATATCCGAGTGTTTCAATTAATTTCCCTTCACGAAGAGGAGGGCTTTCATACTGCTACAATATATGTTGTGCCGTTACAGTAATCCTTAAAGGGCTGTCGAGAACATAGTTCAATCAAGTTAAAGCTTTTTACCTTGATTGGTAATTTGCTTTATATATAATTATAATTCATCATGAAAAAAAGACTGGTGTTCGAACACCATCCTAAATCCTGCATCTGGTATAATTTAACTGTTTTAGGCTTTTGATTTCAAATTTTATTCTGTTTATGCTTTGTATTGTAATGTTTCTGTTTTTCTTTATACTGTTTTTTTTTTTCTCGTCTTCTCCAGTTTCAACTATATAGGCCTGCGTGGGCCTGTCATGTTCTCGGCTTTTTATGTGGGAGATTGTCGGTGTGTTGTTCCAAGTTAATTTTAAACATTAGTAGTACTATTTTGAATAGGCGAAGAAACGAGGAAAAATAAGAAAAGAGCTGAAGGTAGCTAAAATCCAGGGAAAGGTTAGATGGGATAGAGATGATTTGAGAGGGTTGATGAAGGAAAATAAGAACATTATGATGCGAGCAGTATAGAAAGAATCAGATCTAGGAGGAAGGTTGGGAACTCGTTGGACAGATAACATTTAAAGAGGTATGAGGTAACGAGCGGGAGCGGCTAAAACAGGGAAAGGAGGATGGTTCGGGCAACCAATTCCTGCTAAGGGATAATGGTTCATGGAATAATATTTTGCGATTATTTGAGTTTATACTTACGTGTTCTGAAGGTATAATTTTGGTGACCACGTTTGATCGATGTCGACAGAAAAAGATCCTATGCCAGCATGGTCCTTAGGATCCCAAGTCAGTCTATCATCGTACCAGTCCTAGTAGGAGAAACATGAAAGTTCTCATCGGTATAGGATGAGTAGCCTACTCATTCTCGTCAATCAAATTTTTTTTAATAAAAATAATTATATTTTTTACTGAAAGAGAATGATGATGTTTTTTTTTGGTTGAATAACCACTTTATCAAAGATTCTTGAAAAAATGATCTACACTCGAACATCTAATTTTTTTCACACGTTGTGGAATTTTGGCGGACTCTCAGTTTGGATTTCGTTGGAAACATTCTACTTCTCATGCTATACTACTTTTTATAAATAAAATTGCGTCCGTTCTTGACGACCGCTGTCATACTGTAGGATTATTTTTTGGATTGTTCCAAGGCATTTGACACAATAATTGTATTGATCATAACATTTTGTTTAAAAAGTTACAGCATTATGGTGTCAGGGGTAAGGCCTTGGAGTGGTACAAAAGTTACCTCAGTAGTCGAACACAGTTTGTTTCATTAAACGGGATTGCATCGAGTGTCAAGCCTGTCACGTGTGGTGTTCCTCCGGGATCTCTTTTAGGGCCTTTGCTATTCATAACATATATAAATGACTTCAAATTTTCATCCCGACTATTGTAATTTTATACTATACGCAGATGACTCAAGCATATTTTATTCTCATCAGAATCCTCAAATTTTTGTTGAAACTGTAAATTCGGAACTTGAGAATATTGCACAGTGGATTTTTGCGAATCGACTGTAACTGCACTTTGACAAAACTAATTTCATATTATTTAGCAATTCAATCTCCGATTTACCTGGAGATATTTATTTCAACAATGTCAAAATTAAGAAAGTAAAATCGACCAAGTTTCTTGGCCTGTTTATTGATGATAGAATGTCCTGGAAAATACATACAAATTATTTGTGTTCATTACTATAAACAAATGCTGGTGTGATATACAAACTGAAACCTATGTTCCCATCATATGTATTGCAAATGTTGTACTCCACTTTAATGTTGCCCTACTTGGACCAGGCGCGTACGCAGGGGGAGGGGGGTTGACCCCCCCCCTTGGCTTATTTTATGTGCGTGTTTTGGAGTAACCCCCCCCCCCCCTTTGCGATTTTTTTTTTAAATTAAAAAGAAAAGAAAAAAGATAATGGGTGACCCAAAAAACCTACCCCCCCCCCGCTTAGTTGCGAAATTTTCGGCGTGATTTAAAAATTTTACCCCCCCCCCCCCCATTGAAAAAATCCTGCGTACGCGCCTGACTTGAACTATGGTATTCTTGCCTGGGGTAGTTCATTGAAACTTCAACTGGACAAAATCCTGGTTGTTCAAAAAAGAGCAATAGGAACAATTTGCAATGTACCTATTCGTACTCACTGTAGCCCTCTTTTCTTCGAAAACTGAAATGTTATTATTTGAATACATAATTATTGTCATTCCTGATTCCTGACTATTCTTGTCTCTAAGCTGTATATTTTTGTTCATTACAATGAGTAAATAACGGTATGACCATGCCAACTGTGTTTATAATATACTCATATCGAGAACACACTATATTGTAATATTGTTTCAATAAGCTGCATATATTCCCTTCCCTTTCCCTTGTCTTTTGTAGTTAATTGTGAGTATCGGTTCATGTATCCCTGTAATCTCCCTTTCCCTAGTTTAGCGTGTATTTGTATTTTATCAACTTTACTTTGGTTGTAATTTGTAGTTTAATTAAGGAGCCTATCCACAACAAGCTCTGCTTTTCCATAGGCTCCGCCACTATATCTCTTAATTTAAGGTCAACTCAATGGACAATATTCTGAATAGTGTGTACCCGTATTATATGTACATGTATATTTTAATCATTTTCTATAGGTTGTTACACTCTTTGTAAAATGAGATATTGTGGAAACCAATAAACTATCTAATTAATTGGCTTGACAGTCCCTTTCCTTTGAGGCCGCCATCCTAGTCAAGCATCGCTTAGGATTGCGGTCTCCTGCTCTTTTTTCTAGAGAGTTCGGATACTAGTTTAAGTGTATAATAATAGGTTACAGAAATATTAAGTTCGTTATTCTATTTTTATATGCAAATAACAATTTGACATGAAGTTATTATTGTTTGTATATTTTGTATTATACCTTACGTGTATATGTTCTTGTTATTCAGTTATTCTATTTGGAAATATGCAGAAATATAATCAAAATCAAGTGTCAAATCAAGTGTCAATAATTATTTAACGATAAAACAGATTAAGCAAATAAAAGCACACCTTATTAATTGAGAGCATATGAACAATCCCCTTTTCACGATCACCCCGTCCTCCGGAAGTTGTAGTTAATTCTCATAAAATGAAAACCGCGTGATATTTCACACAAGAAGCTCTTTTTCGTCAATTCAGCTTTGACTCATTTCTCACATAAAGGCATCGTTTAACAATGTTAAATCTGAGATGAGTGTCCCAATAGACTGTAGTGTTATGAAAACCGTTTGGCAAACGCAAAATTTGGTTTCAATTTCCAATCATAAATATCTTGATAATCAGACAGGCGATCGGCTTGTAAATTTCATGGAGTTCCTGACTGACCTAAATGTTTATAATTATGATTGCAGCATGAGCTAAATCTAGGATTTTGTTTCAGAATCTGAGACAAAGTTACCGGGTCCCTTTAATATCCAAATACCAACTGTTCCAATATATCTCAGAAGCATGATGAATTTTGTCAACTTCAACACCGTACGCATGCATGTCTCTTTTCAGAAGCTGCTTTGATCTTTTTTTCCTTTTTTTTCCTCCCCGACTCACGCAGATAGTTCATTCCACGCCCTGATAATTTACAAAAACCTCGTGCTTCTGATGCTTTATGCACTCACGGATTTGGAGGGGAAAAAATCACATTAATCTTGAAAATAATCATCAACCAAATAGTGCAGGGTGAAACGTAAAATTATTTACTAGCATAGACCACGGAGGTCCATGCATAGACTGATGGAGGGATTTTACACGTAAAAAAAAAAACAGAAATCAGAAATAATGGATGGATGACAATTTATCGGACAAATGATAAGAAAATGTAAACAGTCGTAGAACATTGCACGCAAAACACACATTTGATATCTATGGACTCTATATACACAGTGCCTTTTCAGTATCAGACGATAAGAAAAAGGAGAAGAAAAAAAATCACCCAAGAGTTTTCGTAGCAAATATAATATAGAACTTTTTTTGTATTCTTAATACATGAAAATATTTTGTTGTTGTTGGTTTGAGTTACGTAACATGACAAGTTAAGGGTAACCCTCGGAAGCTTGAAATTATAACCATATCTTTTACTGGTATGATTCACCTGGTATGTTCAGGAGGTCTGTCATGTTTTATTCTCGGCTTAACTTGAGATAAAGGATCAATTAATCTATCCAAGTAGACCTTCCGCTTCTCTTAATTGGAGCAATGAGTATTAGCTTTGAGCCATACGCTACATGACATTGCATGTTGGTGCATGCACAGCGGTTGCTACATTGAGAACCATGCTTCGTTAGCCATTTGCCTTGCAAGTTTGTTAATTCTTTACCAATTCTTCATGACTGGACATTACATTAAGGGATTAAGAGCATATTGTGACTAAAATATGTGATCAAAAGTTGGAATTAATTCGGACAAATACTCGACTGCATGGAGCGTGATTTTGAGGTAATCGATTTGATCATCAATTGCTCGATGTGAATAATATACGGGTTTTAACTTTATTATATATCATATTCACCAATACATTTTATGTATTTAAACATATTTATTTGAGTATAAGCGTCAATCTTCAGTGTGGAAAATCTAGATTGAAATTCTTAGCCAAAGGAGGACACTGGAATAATGAGCTCAAAATCTTTCCTGTCGTATTCCTTTCGTCTTGGTTGTGCCTGGTTTGTAACTGTAGCAAGCATCTCCCTGAGTATCAGCTACCTGAATTCAATACCCCGTTACGAATCGAAGCCTCAAGACCGAAAGTTGGTTGAGAAAGCCGAGAAGTTCGAAGTGTACAATAGACGGGAATGTGCTCCTTGCTCCACTGCTGAAAGTGATACTCGTCATCACTATCCTCATCGTGGCGAATTTCAGAATGCACAGATTGATATTGAACGATGGATACCTCCGGTTAATGAACTGTATGATAGGCTTCGTATCATAACTGCCATTTCTCAGAACCATTATGGAGAGGTCATGCCTTGGATTGCTACTATTCAGGAGTTCATGCCAGAGAAAATCATCATCCTCTACAACATGGGATTGAATACGACCTCTCTACAAAATGTCAAAAACTTGTGTAATGTTCAGGTGAGAGAATTTCCTTTCAGCTCCTATCCGAAACATGTCAAAAATCTGCACACGTACGCCTGGAAACCAATCATAATTGATATAACCTTGCGGGAATTTGGCGCCATTTTCTGGGGAGATTCGTCGATCCGCCTCAAAGCCTCACTGCGGAATCTCATACCAATTTCATTGAAACACCATGGATACATGACTCACTTTCATGGCTTTGATCCCAAGAAAAAGAAGAAATTCAACATCAGTACTATTTCACTCATCCCCAACTCTACGCTAACCTAGGTGTTAATAGAACAGAATACTTGCAATCAGAAGACTTGGCGCCGCACGCTGCCGCAAATCGTCAACTCTACCTGAACAGCTCATACATACATGAAACCATCGTGCAACCCATGTTACAATGTGCTCTGCGGTATCGCTGTATCTCACCGCGTGGAGCTAAACTACCGAAGCATCGTTTCGACGCCTCAGTACTTGCTATATTGATCTATAAGAACCTGAAAGGCGAGTGGACTAGAACGAATAATGACAACCGTGCATTTGATGAGGTGGTGTACCTTCGCAAAAATACGGTGGGAAATGAGAAGGTCCAAACATGTTTGTGATTGTATTGATCGCATATGTCTGTTGGAAGGGCAATTCAGTTTTAAGTTTAAGTATGTCAATTACCTTTGGAATTAAACAATTAGATATGCGGAATATCTGCCCAATTTATACACGCATTATGATTGTATGTGCGACGGGGAACGGATATGATAAGAAGAGGGAGATGTATGCCACTCTTCATTTGTATTAATTCATGAATATTATGGGAGAAAAGATGAGATTTTAACATAATCATGTTTCCCTTGATTTCAGAAGATATTCCATTTACTTTTACATAACTTTCCGAAAGTCAAGAAGAATCAGGGTTAGGAAACCGTTAAGCGTAAAAGTTAGGACATTTTCTATTTTTTAAAAAACAATTCGTGGACTACACTCCTGTACATAATATTACATGATGTTTAAAACAATTGAGTTAAATCATCGTATACGCTGGGGAATTTAATCCGGTAATATATGTGACTGGATATACATTAGAATTTGGTGAATATGAATACTTACCATGAAAAACCATGATATACCCGACAAAATCTGAGTTCTGGCATCCTAGAAAATGACGAATTGAGAATATTAGAACCATTCAGAAATGTACATACATAGGATGAAGCTAATAGCTAGCTATACAGTGCGTCCCAGAAAAAACGAAACCTAGAACTATCGATGTTTTATCATAACTTAATCACAATTATAATCAATGAATGACACATAATTTGTAAAGCTTAGATCCTCCTCTTTCATTTGATGCAACCTATATGATGCATTTTCCACGCATGAGTGATTAAAAGCAATTTGAAGAGAGGAAACCAACAAGTCATTTGGCGGACGGTATCTGAATTTTAAAGGGAAAATCACATTTCTAGAAAGTTCAATTTCTGCCCATTTATATGACACCTCAATCAGGAAAAATGAGCAAGGAATAACAAAGTTCTGTTTGTTTAAAATAATGCTTGCATTTCCATAATTTGATCAAACTAGTTCGTTTTTACAGGCTGCCTGCTGTAGCAACAAACAGAGTTGACAAAAGACTTAACTCCGTTTGTTGACGATTAGCCATGCACAAAGAAGACGAAAGACCTGATGCATGGCTGATCTTCAACGAAACGGAGTTAAGTCTTTTGTGATGTGATTTTCTCCTTGAAATTCAGATACCGCCCGCCAAATGACTTTTTGGTTTCCTCTCTTCAAATTGCTTTTCATCATTAATGCGTGAAATATGCATCATATGAGTTGCATCACATGAAAGAGGAGGATCTAAGCTTTCCAAATATGTGTCATTTATTAATTATAATTGTGATTAAGTTATGATAAAACATCGATAGTTCTCGGTTTCTTTTTTTCTGGGACGCACTGTATAATCATTTCCAACGCAATTTTGGTACTAGATATTTTGAAATATTTATTATTCATTTTTTAAAGTAATGAGGGGTTACGTACATCTATGACTGAAGTAACTGTGATAATTAGTGAATTAACAGTAATGGTGGCAATGTTACAACCTTGCATCAATATCAGTCATCTCACAATCCTATAGGTATAGATTAAAGATAAGCTTAAGTTCTGGTAATGATAAAAAATAAATTCTCACAACATCTAACAAAACTCACAATAAATGTTCAATATTACAAATAAATGACATGGACCAAACGATTTTGGTAGAAAATGTATAGGGGCTGAGTAATGAGCATAGAAAGATATAAGGACATCACGGTAAGTAGGTCTGACTCCATGTGCTTTAAAGCCCCTCTAAAGTTTTGGAAGCCCCACAAATTTATTGGAAAAATGTCACTTAAATGTTATCATAATGTGAAAGAGGATGTAATTTAAGACACATTTCTGCAAGGATTTTCAAAACAAATGTGTTTGAAGTCGAAGGATTAATGAAAGAATACAACATTTAGGTTTTCTGTGTACAACAGAAAACCCAAAATAAGTATTCTTTTATCAATATTAATTGTCTTCAAATTGACTTTCGGGAAATCTTTGCAGATGACAGTGTGTCTTAAATGACACCCTCTTTTACATTATAATATACAATTTAAGTGAAATTTTGCCGTCAATTTTTTTTGGCGAATTTGGAGCTCCCAACATTTTAGAGGTGCTTTACCACAGGTCACTATGTGCAAAATGAGAGTTGTGCTTTTTATTGAAGATGATTTCCAGCAAATTTTTGTGAGTTTCTTATAATTTACTTGTTCAAACAATTATTAATCTACTGCAGGATAAACAATCCAGAAAGAATTAGAGCCATGTTCTCTCGGCATACGATTCCTATACCAGAGCTCAAGATTTATTTTGTGAGTAGGCCTGTACACAAATTTATTGACAATAAAATATGAAGCTTATTCCAGATACTGCAGTCGATATCTTTTGTTATTATCCCTTCGCGAAAACTTGATTATTCTGCAATATTTTTTCTCAATAATGTTCTACAAATTAACAAAATATAGGTTTATAGTCATTTTAGTACACAACAAAAGAGTATTCCGACCATGACATCATAATATTGGCCGTATTGCCTATGGGAGTGATAGAAAACGTGTCATTTACGAGATCTGAGATTGCCATAAGCTGAAGGGTCAGGTTAAAGAGAACTGGTCCGCCATCTTGGACGAAAGGTCTTTCTCTGACGTCATATCCAGTATCCAGTAGATGACGTATGAGGCGCCCTTCTTCACCTCGTTGACTTCCATTCTCTGTGCGCGTTTCAGCATCTAAAAATGGAATCGTGTGTAATTGAGATTGCAAATAGCGTAGAACAAAATATGAATTGCAAAAAAAAAAGAAGCTAATTCACACGAGGTGTATGATAATTGTTAATTCAAGGGGCCCCTCACGTCTTACTGATCATACATCAAATTGTCTACCGCGCAACGGTACGCGGGTGCAAATAAAAATTCCTATAGACTCGGGCCATTATTGCACATTCTAATTTTTACTTTAAGGGTATGGTTTATCATATTCTTCGAAATGACATATATATTAAAAAAATCCTAAATGCCAAATTTTGACAAAATAAAAATGATATGCGAAGAATTTCGGAGGGATTCGATCTCAAATTTGATGTCGGATCAAAACGCATGCAACTTAAGGAAAGCTCAACGCTCAAAATAAAAGATGATCACCATGATAGATTCGTCAATGATTGAACTTTATTACTGGTTTAACAAACGCTAAAACCAACAATAGCTGCCGATCAGTTATCCTGTTGGAAACTTGTCATCTTGCCTTAACTGCTCCCCCCCCCCCCAAAAAAAAAACATGCGAAATTATTCATTACAACAGGTTCGCAATAATCATTTATAATTCTTTAAACAAAACCAATGCACTTTCCTCTTAACCCCCCTATCTCTCTCTCTCTCTCTCTCTCTCCCCGCCCCCTCTCTCTCTCAGTCTCTCTCACTCTCTCCCCTCTCCCCTCTCTCCCTCCTTCATCTCTCACTCTCTCTCTCTCTCTCTCTCGCTCTCTCTCTCCCATCTCTCTCAATCATATTTTTATCAAATATGTAGAACAAAATGACAGGGACTAGTACCGTTACGGCAAATAATATACCGATATTATGAGAAAATTATGAGAAAAATTAACACAAGTACATCATGTATTGTTCGTAACCTTTATAGTATACAAACAACAAACATTGAGAATATCCAAACATAAGAAATACCAACAACAGATAGCTAAACAAATGTTTTTTCAATATGCCTGCAGTTTAAAGACGATGCATAATCATAGCTTTTAGTGGCGGATCCAGATTCTTTGAAAACATGGAAGAGGGGGGGGGGGGGAGAGAGAGAGAGAGAGAGAGAGAGAGAAAGAGGGAGGGCGGGGAGAGAGAGAGAGAGAGAGAGAGAAACGAAGATGTTCTATTCCAGAGCCATGATAGGGTCTTAATATCCCCTGACCATAAATACAAATAAATGAAAAAAGATTAACAGAAAATGGGTGTTCCTAAAATTTAATATGCACGTGATCCGCAATAATTATTCATCACAATTCGTTTGAACAGTCGTGATAACCTCTTAACACTGTTTATTTTTTGTATTTTTTTGTATTGACATGCTGTCTTATATTGATGGTATTACAATATGTACAGTGGTTAAAAATGCTCATTTATTGCTTCCCTCCACATGGCAGTTATTTATTAACGTGTTAATAATGTCATCAGCCAATCTTATTGTACACACAGAGAGTATTACAAATTTTCTTAATTAACATCATACATCGACAGGCAATTACCACGACATATTGGCCTAATTTTAATCTAAATACGTCATAAATGGTGCAATGATATAGCGTGGTCATATTTGTGCAATGTCAGTGCCTGTCATTGTGTTCAATATTTTGTATGGAGACAGACGAATTTGACGGATCTATATTGAAATAGATATAATAACGAGTTATGGCCGCGAACCCAATCCTGCGGTAATTAACAACCATGACAATAAAACGTTTCCATAATTATATCAAATTATATAGCACAGCTAGTATATATACTGCGCTGTGAACAAGAAAAGAACTCCCAACAGTTCTACTTCATAAACACACATTCAGAATCTTCTGAAAACAAGTGCGTCTTCAACAAAACTGTAAAGACAGCAACATTGAAGAGCATTCGTAAAACGCTGAGCTTGAATTAAAAAGTAAAAGTAGGAAAAGAAGAAAGTGGAGAGGTATATACAGTGCGACCCAGAAAAAACGAATCCGAGAATTATCGATGTTTTATCATAACTTAATCACAATTATAATTAATAAATGACACATATTTGTAAAGCTTAGATCCTCCTCTTTCATTTGATGCAACTCATATGATGTATATTTCACGCATGAGTGATTAAAAGCAATTTGAAGGAAGGAAACAAAAAAGTCATTTGGCGGGCGGTATCTGAATTTCGAAGAAAAAGTCACATTTCTAGAAAATTCAGTTTCTGCACTTTCAAATGACACCTCTATCAGGAAAATTGAGCAAGGAATTCAAAATTCTGTTTGTTTGAAATCTTTCGTCTATGTCTGATCGTCAACGAAACGGAGTTAAGTCTTTTGTAAATTCCGTTTGCTGCTACGGCAGGCAGCCAGTGAAAACGAATTCGTTTAATCAGCGCCGGTTGGAGAAGGTAGGTGGCGGGAGTGGCTCGACGTTTCGAGCAGGTTGAATATCCGTCGTCAGGAGACTATTCCCTTATGACGAAATGTATGCTTCTTGAGTAAATGGTGATCATGGTTAAACAGAATAGTTGCCCACACACATTGAAAACATAAACAAATACAATTTTGTGAACAAAGAAAAATAATATAAATTCGACAGGTATGTTCTAGATCATGGGATTAATCTTATATGTGAAGTGTTTTCACTGACGTGTTATAATCATTTGGAGTTTGGAGATATAAGAGCTAACAACCTCCTTTGCTTCTTTACTTGTAAAAATATAAAGTAAAGGTTGAATCCAGCCACTGAAACCACCTAACAAATCTGAATATCCAGCGGCTTTGCCCTTCGTAATTATCCATGGCAATCAGCATACATAAAACGAGATAGTCAAGATCAGTATGGTCAAGACCTTTCCAGGCAAACGCCATGGCCTAACTCTAGGTGCTCCGTTGATCATGGGGATCCAATCGAGTCGACGATTCTGTTGGCATATTAGCCGTAAGATGATGATGTTAACAGTAGTGGTGACTAGTAGGCCGATTATAATTGGAGAAATGAATTAAGCGACTATTAAGCTGCCTGGTCATTCGAAACTGTTACCATTTGAGCACGATGCGGTGTGGTAGTCAAGCAAAGGATGCAGCCATGGTAATAATGGAATATTAATTAGAAGCGGAATTATGATGAAGACAAAGAGTATAAACTTGACTTTCACTGCCGTTAGGAGAATGTGGTAACGCAATGGCCGAATTAGAAATATGAGCTTACAAATACAGATGAAACAATAACAGGAAAGTTGTGCAAAGTTTGTGGCGAAGGACACGTAGGCAAAAATATCAGAAACTTTTCTACAAGATTTTTCTGCATCTGAAATATGAAGGCCAAAAGCCCAACCACTCCACGCAGTACTAAAAATGATATGAAGAACGGTAGAAACTCGGTACATAAGTCGTGTGTTGTCGTCTATAGATTGCTGTTTTTGTAGAATGACAAGGACTAGCGTGTTAGCAAGGACAGACAATCCTATGCTGAATAGAGAAAGGATAGGCACCGGACGATTAGGCTCCCTATTGCAATATGCAGATGATGTCGCTGTCGCCATCTTCCATAACGAGAAGCAAACATTATTTTAGCAAGAAATTCAGTCAGTGTAAACGATTTCAATTATTCTCTGCACCACTCATATAATTGCCGGCTGTAAATTCATGACTTTGTTTTCACAGGATAATGTATTTCGAAAACACGAGGACTTTTCATGCCGTGTAAAGACATTGAAACCCGATGGTAACAATTTCTCAAAGCCATTGGGTTTTTGACGATGTCATTGCAAAACGGTTTCTCACAGCTATATTACCTGAACGTCCCGTCGATGATAACTGGGCGGAGCGAGAGGTATCACCGTCCGCAAGCTCCCTAAAACGTGCGCAGAAAACTTGCGTGATTACATTCATTATCATTTTCATCAATAATACATTGTATAACTATCATTTTTATTAACATGAATGCTTCCATACAATTAAATATGTGCATCAACCCGCCATGCGAGCAAAAAATAATTCAGGTTAGAACGAAGCACCACTCAATGAAACGACCGGAAGTTTCAAAGGGATCACCTCACACTTCCGTACACTGATGCTGATGATTATTATTATTATTACATCCTCATGATGCATGAATTCTTTCAGTTTAAAGACGATGCACCATCATAACTTTTAGTGGCGGATCCAGGATTCTTTGAAGACATGGAAGCGGGGGGGGGGGGGGGGGGGGGGAGAGAGAGAGAGAGAAAATGTTCTATATATTCCAGTGCCATGATTGGGTCTCAATATCCCCTGACATTATAAAAATAGATAAAACGAAAATGGTGTTGAAATATGCACGCGATCCACAACAGCTCTACCCTACTTTTAAGATGATAAGCACACCATAATAAGCCATTTTCATAAGGTAGAGCCAAGAAGTTTAGAGTCCTAACTAGTTCCTTCCCTTTGTACCATCTTCGATGCCGCCAGGAGAAAATATGTCAGGCATGTGCTTAAAGGTAAAGACCAGTTATGGTCATGCGATTGCATTGTGAAAGAAACGTTGTGGAATCGATCAGAAAAGGTTGATCATCTAGCATCTGCAAGGTTCTGGAATCATCAAAATGATAAGAATTTGGCCCATTCTTCGTAAAGTTACAAGCACTATACACAGAAAGATGTATATGGGACTACCCTATATCTCTCACAGTCCATGAGAGAAAAAATTTACCAAATATATGAATTAGTAGGCGGTTTCCCGGCAAATTTTGTATCATCATGTATTAGTCAAAACATATTCTTTCACATGATTGGTAATGAGAGCTTCCATTTCATTTTTTGAAATTGGGGCGTTTCCAATACTGGTCTTTACCTTTAACTGGATCTTCCTTGCAGATACAAAAGACAAAAGATTCCTGCTTAGCTGCAAACTAACGGGTCACTTTCAAAGGGAAATATGCTTTTGTAATGATAACTATTTCGCTACCACTCGTCTGATAATACGAGCAGTACAAAGTGCTTATCTTTACAGGAGGTAAGCGAAAGGAAATGGAGCAAAATTTCCTTAAATATCATCAAAATTACTCGACTGGGCATGTGGGCACTGATCTGACATATAACATCATTAAGAACTGTACATGAACAAATTTGAACATGAACGGAAAAGCGTCAAATTGCAGGTTTTAGGACTGTAAAATGTTACTATTTTTCACAAATTAAAGCTGCTATTATACAATGTAAGCAAATTTCTTGACAAAATTATAAGGTTTTTCTATTCATATTTTAACATCTGTTCGATTTTTCCTCTTGTTAGTTCAATTAAAAAGTGAAATATTAAGGATATTGCATTGTGAACAAAATCACGGCCCAAGCTTTCCAATGATATTGGCGGATTCTAACCTCGGACATCAAAGGTAACAGCACACCAGTAGATGCTATTGCGCAACCATAGAAAATGGCTGCTGCTTGGAATAAGGGAGTTTACAGATAGCACATGGTACAAATGACCCCAAATATCCAAAGATCTTTTCCATATGAAGAGGTTCCACTTTGAGCATCTTAGAATAATAACTGCCAAAGTCCTAGATGTGCTTCATGAATACCTTTTGTTTGACCTCTTAAAAAGAATACTTCCGCCTGCTTATCGTACCGTTGGTGCATAAATGAATAATGTTACATAACTTTCATGAGCGCATATCCAGTATTCATCTCTGTGAGTTTTACCATTTTGGTACAAATGACCTTTATCTGCCCATGCACAGATTGTATCTATGAACTGGCTTATATTGTTGCCAGTTGGGTCTCCAGCTCTTGAAACTCCTTGGTAGAACAACATAATGTTTGTCCTACCTGGGCTCCGTTGCATAAAACTTACCATCGATGGTAACTTTGCCATCAATGGCAACTACCATGGTAACAGGGCTCAACAGCCAATCATAACTAAGGTTTCCATGTAGTTACCATTGATGGCAAAGTTACCATCAATGGTAAGTTTTGTGCAATGGGGCCCTGGCAAAAAATAAAGCATGCAATTCGCATTCTCATTATTGAGATAGGCCTACCATTATTTGTAGCAGGTGAATGTAATAATTTGTATCGAGGTACTTCACAAAGAGGTATGCATTAAATCAGTTACATTGCGAAAATATCATATTAAATGAAAGAAACCTGAAATGGTGTCGTACTAGATTTAAACATAAAATTGACGGAGATGAAAGGCGAGTATTCTGCATCGTGTATCTACGTTTTCTTTCCGACAAGACAGATTATACTAAAAAAGACCATGGAAACGCATGGCGTAACATCATCCAACGACAATTGCAAACAACAACAACAACAACAACAGCATTCTATATCATTGTTTTGTTATCCTATTAATACCCTCAACGCATTTCACTGCATGGGAAATATATCGGTGCATGAATATTTGGTTATTTGAATTACTTACCACTATGTAATATGACCAAAGACAAAGATAAAAGACCAATGAAAAACTTCTTCATGTTCACGAATTAGCTCAACGCAAGGCGGTGGTGGTGGTGGTGGTGGTAGAACAGTCCTGATTAGGGACGAATACATGCGTATATACGATGGAGCAGGCCCTTTGAGTGGACGAGTGTTGCTCAGTGATGAAGATGAGAATGCTGAAGGTAATGATGCCAGCCAGAGAGTTCCTGTTAGCACTGTGGGGGAGCTAAGTGATGTGGGTTATTGATATGCATAGGCCCCGCATAGGCGCCGCGAGAGCCTGTGGTGGTGGTGGTGGTGTGTGTGTGTGTGCGGGTGTGCGTGTATGTGGTGTGTGCGCGTGTGTTTTGTGGGTGTTGTGTGCGTGCGTGTGTCGGGGAGGGAAGATTTATCCATCTTTTTTCCTCTTCCGAAGAAAAGCATTAAAGTATACATTTTCATTATCAGTTTTTAAATTTCAACAATTTCTCATAGCTGTAAGGAGAAGCCCCTCAAATCGACACAGATGTATATCGTCTACTTAGAGGCAGAAGGGTGTTAACCCTTATACTTTTATTTAGTTTTAATGCCGTTGCGATTCTTGAAAGCCGATATTATGCCTTTTTTAAAATGATTTTTTAAAACTTCCCCATCATTTATTAATTGAATGATACTTACATAAACAAAAAAACATAATTATAATGATTACAAAGAAAAATACATATGTACTTACCTCACAAAATCAATTAGCCGTTTTCTAAAACGTAGATAACATTTTTCTCAAATATAATCCTTTTCAACATCTGCCCTCCATAATATATCCTTTAAATAAATGTCGAATACGATTGTAAAATTACATTTTTTTTGTATGTATATAAAACATAAAAAGCTAAATTAATTAATTGATTTTTTTTAAACTACGTAATTTGAAATTATATAATCACATTGCTTGCCTAAATTCATATAACTGTAATCAATATGTTCGTTATCAAACAATACTTTTGTTTTTTGAGAAAAAATTTAGACCTTGTTCCAAATATTTTTGAGTAATCAGAATCATATAATAAATGATAATAATTTTCTGTGCACTTGCCCTGCAAACAATAATCATGATCGGATTTTAGGGCACGATATAGACATTCTTCACATGCTAATAAGTTAAAGAGTAATTTGAACTTAAACTGTTTTAATCGTATTCCTTGACGTATCGGGTATGTCATATTCATTTCCCATATATTCGCCCAGGATAACTTTTTTCAACAAAATGCCTATTTATTTATTATATTTTTAAGAGTGAGAACATCGTAACAGGCCCGAGTAGCCTGTCCCCAAATATTCACCCCGTTTTACCCATAAGATTTTACTCCTCACAGTCATGGAGAAGAACCAAGTTTTGTCAGTAGGAAGTGGTATGGCTCTACATGACACACAAGAAAGAGCTTGAAATATTTTTCCATCGGGAAGGGGGTGGAGCAATTTCCTGAAAAAACAAAACCCAGAACAATTAAGTACTAAAGAGCTTTTTGACCAATCTTTTCTGCTCTAAAGGTTTCCTAATACTTCGTGTTTTCTACAGTATACTCGTCATACTGCTTGGAGTAAACAGTTAACAACTAAATTGCTCCTATATTAAAAAAACATAGTATATTAAAAATTATTTATACATAAGCAACAGATTGGTATCTTTATGTTTTCTTACTGTAAAAATATAAAAACTTAAAAAAAAACTCCTCAATAAAATCTTTTCCACCTGCCAATGTATACTTATAATTTCTCAAGAACAACAATTATTTATGCCGTACCAAAATTATGGAACAAATTGCCCAATGAACTTCAAATATGCCCAACAGTATCGTTTTTCAAAAGAAAGCTCAAGAAATATCTCGTAAATTAATGTGTATAACTCGGATATTTTTTTTACATAAATGCGTTTCCTTTTCTTTTGTTGTTGTAATGGATTTGTCTGGTTTAATTCTGTATATTGATGCTTTGTGGCATGTTAATCTCTGTACTTCTATCTCGTTTTTAGTACATTTAAGAAACTTTTTATGTAAATTGTATTATCTCTGGGAATAACCTTGATAGGCCATTGGCCTCCCCCACCACATTATGATTTAAATTGAAGATGTTTCATTTTAACGTTTGTTAATGTATATATATGCATATAAATTGTACTTGTGTTTTTTTTAAATCAAATGTGGAAATAAAAATTGAACTTGAACTTGATTGTTCATACCCCTTGTAAACTTGATGTTTTTGGTGTTTGTTTTAAAAACTGAAGATTAAAAGGTGGATTTGTTTAATGAGGGCCTTTATTTTACTTCAAGCTACTACATTCTTGGAATAATACCTCTGGCTTCTTGTTCTGAATTTGGAGGCTAACATATGTTTTTTCATCTACATCCAGAGCAGGGGGGGGGGGGGGGCAAAGTGTCCTTAGACCAAATCTATGAGTTAAAGTATCTCTCTCTCTCTCATTTATATAGTAAACAGCTCACTAATTCATTAGCAGCCCATATAGGACTATTTCTCCACAACTATCTGCCTAAAAGAGAAAAGGAAGAAGAAGAAGATCTTTTCCATCATTTCTTGATAGGTAGGCCTTCCAAAAAATTTGTAAAGGTAGACCTACCTTTTTAGAGCAAGAAAGAGAGAGAGAGAGAGAGAGAGAGAAAGCTAAGAGCAAGAAGATGATGAATATACGTCACCGAGTGTAGTTGTAGGGGAAGGGCCTACTGTTTAGGAGCGGCTGGGG
>NW_022145607.1:6137974-6178657 GCF_000002235.5 Strongylocentrotus purpuratus
GAACATAGTGTTTAATTATCTACGGAAGTGGGCACCGCGATTCGCTCACGCTAAAAACTCTGACTATGAAACTTTGCACACTTATGGCGTGATATCGGCCCAGCTGGGTCCAGTCACTGCACAGCTTGTCATCTTGACTACATGAAAATCAAGGGCAGCGAAGTTCTGTTCATTTTTAAGGACCTCCTAAAGCAAACAACCGGGGAATGTGAACTTCAACTTGAAATGAAGGCATATCCACCAGACAGGAGGTTATGTGTACTTAACTACTTGCGGCACTACTTGCGCAGAACGGAGAGCGTCAGGGACAGGAACGCTATCTGTTCATCAGCTTCAAGAAACCGCACAAACGCGTTACTACGCAGACCATCGCCAGATGGGTGAAGGAAACGTTGACCTCAGCAGGGATCGACACAGACATCTACAAAGCTCATTCTACTAGAGCTGCATCAACTTCAGCAGCAAACAGTTCAAATCTGCCTATCAAGCATATACTAGCCCAGGCGGGCTGGTCTTCTGAACGGACGTTTCGAAACTATTACATGAAACCAGTAGAGAACAGGAACGTCAATTTCACAGGTGCAATCATGGCGCCCTAAAGGATGTCCTAGAATTGGTATTTTTTAAGGTCAGCTGGTTTACCTTCTTAGCAGCATGTTTTAGCTTGCTATTCTATCAATATGTATACTTTTGTGTTGAGCACTGGATCGGATGGCCTACTGAGCTTCGAAATCTCATTTAACGTAATCCCGAAATTGGTATTACGTAGTATAATTGAAAGATTAAACGAGAACTCGTTTGAGATTTAATCTCAATTATATAAGTAATATAAAATGAGGGTTTACGTCCCTCCCTTACCCTCCCTAGTGCTGGGTATTGTTATTAATTACAGTTCTCGTTATCTTTCTGCTTGGTTCAGTAGGCACATCCTCGGCTATCTACGAATATTGCTGATTAGCGCATGCGCACTAACGGGGTCTCATTTAACGTAAACCCTCATTTTATATTACTTATATAATTGAGATTAAATCTCAAACGAGTTCTCGTTTAATCTTTCAAATAAATTTGGAAAGAAGGTAAAGTTCTTTTTAAATCTATCAGTGGTTGTTGTAAGACCTTGATTTATTGTCAGACAATGTGTTGTTTTGTTAATTATGAATCATATGATTATTTACTTATGTTCAATTCATTCCTTGCTTTCTCTCTCTCTCTCTCTCTCGCTTCCTTTCTCTCATTGTACCCCCTTTCTCTCATCCTCTATTTTTCTACCACATTCGCTCTTTCATTATCCCTTTAATGAGCTAAATACCTTCCCCTGCTCTTTTATATCTCCTGCTTGTTATACTGTTGTACATGTATTTAATGATATACATCACTGTATTTTTTTTGTAAATTAACCCTTTCAGCTTTGATCTGCTGGTCGATCATTATTTACCAATAAATAAATAAATAATAATAATGATAATGTATGTATTTATCTTATTGCTATAATACCTCGAAGGAGGCATAAGCGAAAACGCTTTGGTGACTGACAAAAGACGTTGTGTTGATAGAGTCGCACTATCTTGCA
Source organism: Strongylocentrotus purpuratus (assembly GCF_000002235.5). Lineage (NCBI taxonomy): Eukaryota > Metazoa > Echinodermata > Echinoidea > Camarodonta > Strongylocentrotidae > Strongylocentrotus > Strongylocentrotus purpuratus. The sequence goes on from NW_022145607.1 coordinate 6,139,545, forward strand.
TATCTTCTATAGCTGTTCTGTATATATCCGTGTTGTTTGTGATTATGCCATGCCATTTATCATATTACTCCTTTAAATAAGGGTATATAAAGAACTAAGCAGTATGTTAAAGATTTTCCACTAATATACATGCATGTCGATCAAGGCCAAACACTTAACTGTCGTATTTTTTTTCGTTAGCGCAGAAAACAATCTATCATACTCAACGTAGAGGGCATGCCAAATAGGAACTATGTAAGGGATAGTTGAGTTTCTTTTAAAAGTGCATGACTATTGCTCGTATTCTTATTCACGACATGTCAGACATGTCATGAATAAGAATACCAGCAATAGTCATGCACTTATGTCTAGTGCCCTTTTTAGAACCCAAAATGTGTGAATTTAGATTAAATGCTATCATACCAATTCAGCTGGACTTTTAGAAAAAACACGGTGACCGTTAATTAATTAATTAATTAATAATAACAATACACAGGCCAGCTGGTTTTGCGTATTATAACCAACACGAACAAGAAAACCAACAAAAGCAAATGAAGGCATTCGATGGAATAAAACGTATAAAGCGTTTTTCAACGGCTGGTTCAAAAATACTGATATTAATTGTGTGGGGAACCGCAAATATTAGAAATGGTTATATTTGTGGATATTTCAGCCGTCTTTGAACCGATTTTGATCAAACGAAGATGATTTTGTCATTCGAATTGTATATTCCTTTAAATTGACATTCAGTTTTTCATTATCTCACAAAGAAAATTATTTTGTGTAGCACACTCTGCAACAAATTCAACAATCTCTTTATGGCCTACCATAGATATTAATGTAAATTTTTCTGATGATTTCTTTAATATGAAAATCAACTTTAATATCTTTGTATGCAAAGATAATGAATACAAAGGCCTATCCGTAGTATAGTTTTGAAATATGTGTGTAGGCCTACATATTTGTTTTAAATCATTAAATAAGACGACACTCACCATTTAAATGTCTAATAGTAACTTTAGAATCATTTGACAATCTAGAAACATGCTCATAGCTTCTTTTCTTTAACATTCTCTTTGAAAAAGATGTATTTTTACAAAGATCGTCACAAAAATGTCCCATACAGCCTTTTTTTTAACCAATTGACAACGGTTTAAATAATAGAGGGAAAATATGTCAAGGAAGTCTGGTAGTATTCAACTCTTGCACACCAATTCACGGAAATGATACCTCTCATCTACCACAACACTCAGTCACACACACTCTGAACTTTCATGTGCTTACGCAATACTTCATGAGTACTAGTGCTAGTATAGCCCATGCCTCTTACTTCGCAGTCTAATATTCAACACTCTCATCGTCTCTTAGTGGCAATTGGGAACTATAGCCACAGAGCTCAACCCATATCGATGACTTCAAGGTCAATTCCGTCATACTTATCTCACTTTCTTTGCTATATTTCTTTCCGTTTAATCTAAACTCTCTAACTTCTTCAACATTAACCATCATCAACAATTACTCCAACATTAAACTATGGCTACTCAATACTTTAAAATAATATTTAACTTGAACTTTAAATCTTCAGTCAACTGAAAAGCATTTTAATCTTTAAAAAAATTATTTATTTAAATACTACAGACAATGTAGGCTTACTGTACACCAGTGCATCTACATGTATTTTTTTTTTTAACCGTTTCCATAATTTTCTATCCATGGCTTCTTTCGTGAAGTCCTCTCTTTTCTAGAAATCAATCTTTGTTCCTATATGTTAGTATTCACCCATCGGTTCAGTGTCATGTCATTCTCACCGTACTTAAACCATGCACAGAACACCTTTCTGATTTATATAAAATTATTTTGGTCGCTCATTGGATATCTCAATTACACCCCCTCTTGGGAACAGCAGCCTTTTCCGCATGTGACAAGAACCAGGCTGTTTCATCAACTTATATAACATCAATTACCATACGTGTATTATCATTTTTTTTTAAATCAGGAATAAATACGACACACAATTTAACAAAAAGTATAGATTTTGATATAGAAACATAATAACACAAATTATAACCGTAGACATACCCGAATTCACTACTGATGTTATCATTTTACGGTTAAAGAGGCAGATTAGCAAAGTATAAATAAATGTGCAGTACATCCATATATCCTTAATTGCTGATTCCGCAACTAACAATTACCTCCTGAACCTGTCATCGTACAATTTCATAGCATGTATGAGAAATGAACCCCTAAAATCTATTTGTTCTGACTTTCGGTAGCCGGACACGTCATGATTTATTGAAAACAATATGCGTATGTAGAGGATGAGTTTCATCCTCAATGATGTGATTGAACTTATCAATTACATCTGATTCGGCTATCTCTTCGAGTTGTTTAACCAGTAAGCCAATTATATTACTTGCATTTTCATTACCCTCATCATTTTCATTTTGTTTTGAGAGGTGAGACCAAAGAACCAGACAAGACAGGAGAAGGAGATAATTGGTTTGATGATGCTATCATAGAGGAAGAGAAGAGTCTCCTTTCTGATATTACATTTTTTCGATTTCCTTAGGAGCTTTGGTTAAATTTTGACACCATGGTTTGAGTGTTGGTATTCCATCCAAAATCCTTGTCACTATTTGTAGTTCAGACCATCTCGATATCACCTTGATGATAAGCAAACGGCAAAAAGATATTATCCTTTTTCCTGAAATCGACAATCATTTCTTTCGTTTTCTTAATATTAAGGATCAGTGACATTTGTTTACAACACATGACAAATCGTCCACCTTGGTTCTATGCATGTTCTCATTCCTATTTATAATTAAACCAATTATACCGATGTACCAAGAATACGAATCATCAATTTTAAAGAATTATAAATTTTGTCATGTAAAAATAAGTGGTTAGTTTGGGAACGAAAGTAAACATTATGGATTATTCTTAATGCACGCTTCTGCAAAATTAATATTCGATTAATTAAAGTCTCAGTGGGATTTTCCCATGCTAAAATCTCATGTTTTGGGTAAGGCAAAATAGAGGTTGTATACAGTGATGATAAAACAGGTAAAGGAAATGTATTTTTAACATGATTTATGATACCAATGTTTCGTGATAATAATTTACATAAATAATTAATATGCACTTTCATGACAATTTGCGATCAAAATAAATTTCAAGGAATTTTGTACTTTGAACGCGTTCTAGTTCGACACTATTTATTTGTGTAGGACCAGGAAGATGATCAATAGTGTTACTAAATAACATATAATTTGTCTTTTTAATATGTAATGATAGTTTGTTGGCTTGTATCCAACTTTGAACCAAAACTAATTCCGAGTCAATGGTATTTAGGAGAGTTTGTGGGTCATGACAGAACAAAAGATATTAGAGCCCTCAGCAAATAATATCAAAGATAAAATATTAGATGATCGTTTGAAATCATTTATATATAGTATGAAAAGAAGAGGGCCAAGAAGAGAGCCTTCTTCTTCTTCGTCTTCTTCAGTACATGTCGACAGACTTGTTAGTCCATTTAAAGACACGGGGCACCCCACAGGTAATATTTTTTTTTTGATGACTGGAAGTTATTTACAGAGGTGTATTAAGTTCTGCCTGAAAGGTAGCTTCTAGACCGCTCAAGGGCCTTCACTCTGACAGCGTAGTGAGACTTTTATGGTCAATAGTATTGAACGCCTATGAGAAGTCTAGAAATAAACCGATTGTGTGACAAGAATGATCGATTGCACAAACAATTCTATTAATGAATATTAAAATAGTATGACTTGTGGAGTGTTTTTTTCTAAATCCAAATTGAAAATCACTAAGTAAATTGTGTTGTGTAAGAAAATTTCTTGAATACACAGGTCCTCAGTAAAATAATAACCAAGTTACTTAGCCTCTTTAAAAACATCCACAAAAAAATCAATGTTTCTTTCAAAATGGTGTTTTGGATATGCCAATGGGCCTTATTTAACTGATTCCATTCCAAGATTAATTATGACCAGAATTAGTAATTTTGCAAAGCAACTGAATTGCATAAAGCAATCCTTCCTTCAATTGGTGACTATTGTTTTGTGCAAAAATGAACATGTGGCAAACGAGCGACCGTGCAGAAAGGCAAAGAAAGCCACAAAAGTGTTAATCAAGACAAAATGTTAATTTTTTTTCTCCAAAAGTTATGTAAAATACAAACCATAAGAAAAGTATTGATTGACGAAAAAAGGGATTATGATATTGAAATTTTGCTCTTTTTTTAATAAGCTCCACTATCTGTTTGTAAAATGAAGGGGGGATCGCTTTTTAAAAAGAAAGTATGTACTTCAACGAAACGTGGAGATTGATTCACCAATGAAGAGGTGCTTTGCGTGTTCACTCATTAAACCTACTATGTCCCGAAAAGGTTGAATTTCAATGGCATTTGAAAGATAATACAAATTTAGAACTTCCTTAAAAAAGAAAGGGCTTGAAAATGTCTTTTTGTGCTTTGCGTGTTCACTCATCAAATTAACCGTGCGGAGGTCAAAACAAATGAAAAGGTTGAATTTCAATGGCATTTGAAAGATAATACAAATTTAGAACTTCCACAAAAAAGAAAGGGCTTGAAAATGTCTTTTTGTGCTTTGCGTGTTCACTCATCAAATTAACCGTTTGCAGGTCAAAACAAATGAAAAGGTTAAATTCCAATGGCATTTGAAAGATAATACAAATTTAAAACTTCCTTAAAAAAGAAAGGACTTGAAAAAAAAAAAATTGTGGGAGAATAACAATAATCGAAATTTAGTTTTTCCGCAGAGTTTGGCATGGCGTCAGTGTGTGGAGATAGTGCACATCAGGAAAATGTCCAATGTTTCGATGACAACATGAATCGTTGTTATCCTATTTTCGTCCATATGTTAGACTGCTACACTATCTAATCACCATTCATGCTGCCAAAAGCTTCGTTCATTTAAACTGAAAGAGATAATGGAATCAAAAATAGGTATAAGGCCTAATTGGCGTTTATTATTAAAGTATTTAACATTTTCTTTTACAATTTTAAACTTGTCCCACTGCTTATGATATAAAATGGTCGTATAATATTATTGCACTTTCTGTAACTTCTGCTAGCATGTGGATATGTATGTGTGTGTGTATGCAGGCGCGTACGCAGGGGGGGGGGTTTGGGGGGTTAAACCCCCCCCTTTGGAAATTTTTTGTGTGTAAACCCCCCTAAAAAAACCTAAAACCCCCCCCCCTTTTGGATTTTTTTTTTTTTTTTTTTTTTTTTTTTTTAATTATTAAAAAAAAAAAAAAAAAAAAAAAAAATTATTCCCATGGCCGACCTAAAAAAGGTGACCTTACCCCCCCCCCCCCCAACGGAGCAAAATGTCAAATTTCCAAATTTCGAGACCAAAAAAAAAAAAAGTGTCCTCTTACCCCCCCCCCCCCCCCCCCCCCCGCTTATTCAGCGGTCGGCTGAGTCGTTGCGATTTTTTTGGGACCAAAAAAAAAAAAAAATGTGTCCTCTTACCCCCCCCCCCCCCCCCCCCCCCCCCGCTTATTCAGCGGCTGGCTGAGTCGTTGCGAAATTTTCGGACCGATTTATAAATGTTAAAACCCCCCCCTTGAAAAAATCCTGCGTATGCGCCTGTGTGTATGCATGTGCGTGTGTGTGTGTGTTGCTATTTTGACTACTTGGAAAAGTAACATTCCCTACTGCAATAGCAAAATTATAGTACAATGGATGTAATTTAATGCAATACTCTTTAAAATGCGCTATATTCATTGTAATATTATTATGGATAACTGTCGTAATAATACTTAAAATAACTATTATGATGGCGTCATGAATTAGGATTCAAAGATTAAAAATTATTAATAACGGCATCAACACAACCTACATTTAAAGAGAAATTGAATTCTATCTATTAAATAACAAAATTTATGCCGAAATCTATTTGTATCACAAAAGAATTCATGATTATGGTGATGTAGACAAACTTAATCTTTTTAAATCGGAATGTACTCTGCAGAACTTTGGTGCAGACGATTGGTGAATGATGTTTCCTCATGCCCCGGTTCTGCATAATGACGCGAAAAATGGTTGGGCGGGAAACACTTCAGTCTAGCTTAATGATTAATAACAATATCAGATGAGTAAGCCAATCACAAACTTTGCCGTGGTTGTAAATTAATAACCTATGTGCATGTATGTTCGCCCTCTCTCTCTCTCTCTCTTTCTCTCTCTCTCTCTCTCTCTCTCTTTCTCCTTTTCTCACCACAAAATTCGGCTACTATAAAGTTGATGTTTAGTCATATGCCGGCTACCCCCCCCCCCCCTCATCCCGAAATAGTACACATGCATGCTTCCATTTGTCATTTGTCTTTTGCGTCACGCTGTAGAACACGTAATGAATAGCGTTTAAGTCTAAGTCTATCATATTTACTATTTCGGTGTTATTATGTAGTTGTATTTGAATCATTTTTATAGTCCTCGTCGAACATGTATGTATATCACATGGATTTTCCAAAGAAAGTTTGCAATACTTCTGCTTCATAATTATAAACCATAGCGGGAAAGGTCAAGAAAGAAAGTCCCTACCCCGTACTGTTTGCTTCAGGTATATCTTTCAACACATGAACCAATAAGGACAGCATTTGTAATAATTAATAATAATATGATAATAATTTTCATTACCTAGGGAAGCATCATCAGCTTCACTGCTGATCTTTCCGAGGGCTCTGCAATTATTATTAGCCAGGCGAATGCCAGCTACCCATTAAAACCCGGGTGGAGAGTGGTAATTTGGATTGATGTCTTGTGAAATGACGTTAGTGCCGGGCTGAGATTCGAATCATGAACCCTTGAAATGAGAGGCAAGTGATGTACCACAACACCTTTTATTTTTTGACCTAGATTTTGTCGGCAATAACATTTCTCATTCTCATCCCTTTTCTTCATCATAATGTTAGTTTAATCTGTTTAATCTGCAACAAGACCAAGCTCTGTAATTATTAGGATCTCTGTCCAGTAGTGCCGTGTTTGTGCCATCGAACTGGGTCGACCATATCAATTGATTCATAATATCATATATAATATTTTTTCCCGTAACATGAGAGTGAAATTAATAGTTTCATACTATTAATTAAATGTAATGTTAATTGTTATGGTATAATTGTTTTAAATGTGGGCACGCTACAAGAGTCCTATCTCGCACCCCGGGGCAACGTGTCTGACACAGCCAGTTGTAGAAACTACTCCGAAGATCAAGATACATTAATGTTGATCTAAGGAGACACGAACGAACGAAATCTGTTTATATTATTATGTCCACACTATATATAGCTGTTGTACTTCACCCTTTATTAGCTCGTCACATCTTGTAAAATTGTACAACCATTTTTAAATATAGAATTTTGAATGCAATTTTTCCTGTTTAATATCAACGAATATTAACTTCAAAGTAAACATGAGGGAATTTTTTTTTTTTCTTCAGAGCTCATAATATAGGAATATACTTCAAAGAGAAGTTCGAGTTCTGGTAAAGATAAACAAATACTTTTCTGAGCTTCGACAATTATTCTTTTATATTAATTAAGGGTAAGATCATCCTGATCATTATTAGAAATAAAGTCCGGAAAGGGATCAAAAGATCATTGATGAATGAACATTCAAACATGTAAAACTGTATATTTTGTTTTTTCTTAAGATACTTTGTAATTAAATTTGTCACACTTGAATCCTTTGATCATTGATATCAAAATTAATGTGTGTTCTCCAACTTCAAAATAACTTGCGACTTTAGTGATTGAATTTTGAGGATTAATAAGGTGCTCGTCCTGAAAATTAAGTCCCTTTGCTTAAATCAGAAAACGATATATCAAGAGCTCGCGCGATGTAGCTTTCTAGTTAAATGCAGTTCTCTTGGGGGGCTATATACAAGCCCCCCCCCCCCTCCCCTTCTGTCAGAAAAACCTAAGACTCCCACCCCGGTTGGCAGTGAAATATTGTACATGTCTTCCCTTAGTATAATTGAAAGAATTTTCATGATATTTCATTTGCAAGCGCGTGGTAAGGAGTGTTGGTACGCTACGAGATGAAGGTCCATTGGTGGAGAAATTCTAAGGAAATTCAGGCCTTTGGAGTTTTTTGAAGACGTATCCTGGACTAATTTTTGTTTACTTGGCTAACTTCATAGAGCGCATGGACTTCATTTGAAATAAATTATTAAGTACGAAAAAGAGCTTTGTATACAATTGGTTTTGAGAGGCTTTATAATAGGTCCTACATAATGAAACACAAGTGTGGATTGATAGTATGTACACGTGATAGAACCAATGTAATCTTTCCAGGAGAAATGACGGGGGTTAAAAGGATTGAAATAAAAAGTTCTTTCATTCCTTCTTATTTTCCCTTAATCAGTTTTCTTTCTTCTTCTTTTTTCCTTCTTTCTTTGTTTTTCTTTCTTCTATTTAATCCAATTGTGGACGTGGAACTTTTCTTTGGGGGGGCTGCAGTCTCCAAAGTCCCTTCCCCACCACTATGCCTGTGCTGACAGTGGTTATGAAAGTACGAAAAAAGAGCTTTGTATACAATTGGTTTTGAGAGGCTTTATAATAGGTCCTACATAATGAAACACAAGTGTGGATTGATAGTATGTACACGTGATAGAACCAATGTAATCTTTCCAGGAGAAAATGACGGGGGTTAAAAGGATTGAAATAAAAAGTTCTTTCATTCCTTCTTATTTTCCCTTAATCAGTTTTCTTTCTTCTTCTTTTTTCCTTCTTTCTTTGTTTTTCTTTCTTCTATTTAATCCAATTGTGGACGTGGAACTTTTCTTTGCGGGGCTGCAGTCTCCAAAGTCCCTTCCCCACCACGATGCCTGTGCTGACAGTGGTTATGAAAACTAGTCTTGAATTGTTTTACAGGTATTAGCATTACTTATAACACGGTTCTTTGTATATTCAAGAGGGTAAACTTTCCAAATATGTATAATTTGGGGGTGATTTTACAAGATCGATGTACTTTAATGTAAAGGCTGAAGTAATTCACATTACATTTGCATTATATAAACCAATCAATGATGATACAATACTGTGATATACATAATATGGATAATAATTTAGGTAAAACTTTGGTAAACTTATATAATATTTACTTAAATAATCTTTTTTTACATACTATTCAAAAAGAAAAGACACTCTTTCAATTACACAAATAATAATATACATAGATCGACTTTCATATGCATAGAAAAAATACGTTCAAAATCATAAACTTCGTTTCAGAATGAATTATTAAGAGGTAGTGCCAAATAACAGAAATACTCTCATTCAGATTGATACATAGAATAACTAGTTTAATGCAAATTGTGAAATATTATCATATTCTTACCTCATAGATATATGTACGTCTTCATTTGTATTAATATATTATTTATTTACCCGGTTAGTAAATAAGAATAGTTATACGATTTCTAAAACCTTGGAGGAAAAAATCCAGCAATATATGCATGCAAAATCGATCATCGGAATTACAGTTAAACACTATTCATTATGTTTATACAACTGAATTTCCCTATTCAAATATAACATCTCACATCGAGAAAAAGAATTGGAAATAAAACACAACACAACACACCACAAATAAGGGCTACATCTCACTGTGTATATATATGCACCAAACATTATTGTGTATGTCATCCAGTATACCAATTTCTGGAGTGCAGCATATTATTATCATCTATATTTCAGCAGGACTGACTCAATTACGTTTCATTTTGATCACTCCAATACCAAATATTATGTTCTTTCATGTGTACCTCAATATCTACCCTTTTCCCATTTATCCAAGATCGTTTTTTTCAGAATGCGAACCACTGTCTTCAAATATCTTCTTCTTCTTCTTCTTTTTAAGGTGATGGCTTTACAGAGTATTTGATTTTGTCGGTTTCATTTTCACCATTTAAAACAAAATCATCATCACTGTGTCCAAATCATCTTACAAAAGTCAAAGTGTTGCATTTATTACATATTTACACATAAATAATATACAATAAGTAATACACCGATATCTAGTCCTGACTTTTGAGGAAAATCCAAAACGGTGGTGTGTACAAATTCATAACTTTGCGGTTTGAGTATATAATCCAGTAAAAGAACTGTTGGGTTTTGAAAGGGGCTGTAATTAAAAAGAAATGAGAGAGGAGTTTTGTTCAGTCTCGTCCTATTGAGGACTACATGGTATTGTATGGATAGAGGTAGAGAAATTAAGGAGTGAACGGCGAACAGCCAATCTGTTCGGAACATCAAGCCTCGATGTGTCTTCGCATTCATTATCTGGTTACCAGTCCTTCCCAGGAGACCTCTCACCATCTCTTAACCGCAACGCGCAAGCCCCAAATATACGATTTAATTCGAATGAAGTTTCCAAATGTAAAGATACATATACAAATTTCGGTTCATCTTAAAATACTCTCAAAGTGCCTGAGATCCAAATTACTCTCTGACACTTTCACCCAGTGGCGGATCCAGGGGGGCCTGGGGGCCCGCCCCCCCCCCCCCTTGAGAAAAAAATCATGTAAAATCACTTGATTTTTACCTTTTTTTTGGGGGGGGGGTGCAAATTGAAATTTTTTTGAGGATCAAAAAAAAAAATGTGCTCACTACTACCCCCCCCCCCCCCACTGAGCGAATTTTTGACCGGCGCGTTTTTCAAATTCCCCCCCCCCCCCCCCCCCCCCCTGAGCGACTTTTCGGCCGGCGCGATTTTCAAATTTTCGGGAGCAAAAAAAAAAAAAAAAGTTGGGCCCCCTCCCCTAAGAAATCCTGGATCCGCGCCTGCTTTCACCAGAGGAAATGCTTTCATCTGACTGACTATCTGAACAGCTAGAGTATATTTCACAAAACATAGTTGTTTCATTTTCTTGGCTCTGTGCTTGTGTTTTGTCATTGCTGACGGCAGCCATTGGAACCTCATATGCAGAATAGCTGATCGTACTCAGATTTTTATCATCTCGATCCTTACAGTTTACCTCCTCTGGTATATTTACTTCACTTCTTTGGGATTCTAGTGTTTGCCTGGTCCACTTTTTTAAAACGGTTATGCAAAAGTGAATAAATGACCGCAATAGCACAGATGAACATTAAAGCAATTAGAACTATGGCCCCGACTACAATAAACACAAATTTATATTTTTCAAACCAATTTACAACATTTGCGGTTTTATTGGAGTCTTCAAAATTTGTAATTTTCTTGAAAGATGGAATACTTTTAATCGTGAATGTAAAAAAAAACTCGACCTGTTTCTCAGTAGCATCAGGCTTTAAAATCTGCCGGCCAAAATGACAATCCAGATCGATATCAAGAAGGCTGATGTTCTCGATTGATAAAACAAATACACAGGCAACCTGAACCATCAGTTGCTGATTTCCTATGTAAGTAGCGTAATTTTGTTCAAGTCGAAGATATGAACCAATTCGTTGTAAGAATCGGAAAGGAACCTGTTACCAATAAAGAATGATTAAGGGTAATATTCATTTCTTGTTCATAGAGCCCAAAAGTAGTATTGGCCTTGCATGTGACAGGTGTAATTTTCTTGAAAGATGGAATACTTTTAATCGTGAATGTAAAAACAACTCGACCTGTTTCTCAGTAGCATCAGGCTTTAAAATCTGCTGGCCAAAATGACAATCCAGATCGATATCAAGAAGGCTGATGTTCTCGATGGATGAAACAAATACACAGGCAACCTGAACCATCAGTTGCTGATTTCCTATGTAAGTAGCGTAATTTTGTTCAAGTCGAAGATATGAACCAATTCGTTGTAAGAATCGGAAATGAACCTGTTACCAATAAAGAATGATTAAGGGTAATATTCATTTCTTGTTCATAGAGCCCAAAAGTAGTATTGGCCTTGCATGTGACAGGTGTAATTTTCTTGAAAGATGGAATACTTTTAATCGTGAATGTAAAAACAAACTCGACCTGTTTCTCAGTAGCATCAGGCTTTAAAATCTGCTGGCCAAAATGACAATCCAGATCAATATCAAGAAGGCTGATGTTCTCGATTGATGAAACAAATACACAGGCAACCTGAACCATCAGTTGCTGATTTCCTATGTAAGTAGCGTAATTTTGTTCAAGTCGAAGATATGAACCAATTCGTTGTAAGAATCGGAACTGAACCTGTTACCAATAAAGAATGATTAAGGTTAATATTCATTTCTTGTTCATAGAGCCCAAAAGTAGTATTGGCCTTGCATGTGACAGGTGTAATTTTCTTGAAAGATGGAATACTTTTAATCGTGAATGTAAAAACAAACTCGACCTGTTTCTCAGTAGCATCAGGCTTTAAAATCTGCTGGCCAAAATGACAATCCAGATCGATATCAAGAAGGCTGATGTTCTCGATTGATGAAACAAATACACAGGGAACCTGAACCATCATGTTGCTGATTTCCTATGTAAGTAGCGTAATTTTGTTCAAGTCGAAGATATGAACCAATTCGTTCCTTCGGAGATGTGGTTGTAATCATCAGCCGTTTGCATTGATTCCAGACAGAACTATGAATCATGATTCTCGAAGTGTTGTGTGCCGGTCCTCTGGAGTTCGTTGCTGAGCAAGTTATAGTTACTTCGATATCTTGAGGGTTTGAAGCCACAGAACAGTTGATCTTTAGATTCAATTCATTTGATCTTGTACTACAGCCTTCGAAATACTCTTGAGGAAAACAAGCCCAGGAGATTGAGAACATGTCAGGATATCCTTTCGCTATGCATACGACTGATATCAAGTCATCCAAATGCTGAATGGCTAATGCAGATGGTTCTACTCTGACTTGTGGTGGGTGATATACTATGAATGGTCCGATAGGGCAATGGAGAGCAAGATCAGGAAATACAGATTGACTTGTTACTCGACAAGTTATGTTCGTAAAGTGCAGGTCCGCAGTAAAAGTGAGGTCTTGGACAATGGTCCTTGTGGCTCTGGTTTCCATCACTCTTGGTTGATGAATGCTGAAGGCATCGGTTTCTCAGAAACAAAAGCCATGTCAACCGCTGGTTTACCTCTGGGAGCAGAACATTCGATTGTTGTGGAATCCCCGATTTCGAAAGCCATTGGATTTTGTGGTTGACATTTTACCTCATTCTGAGTGGGAAAGTGCTGAACGATTGTCCTTGCTCTTTGTGAAAAGAAGCATTCGGTGGGACCTCTTCTCAGCGTACAGCGAAAGAATTGAGTTTCATCCCCATCATTATGGACAACAACCGTTGAAGTGAAAACATGTGTACTCTCAGTGTATTGCTCTACAACATGCTTATGGTATACATCCACATCACCGAATCTACATTTTGGTTGAAGTTTGGGACAGAACAAGTGAAGGATGCATTCTCCCACTCGCGGATGACCTGATCTAGCTGTTGGTTGTATCTGGAATGCATTTTTTGTAGCAACTTCACATGCAGACGAAACATTAACACGCTGGTGAAATAAAATGAATAACAAGACAACTGTTGATGATAGTGGTAGTTTTTCCATGTCGGGGCTGGGTGTTTTAACTTAGGTAAAGTAAGTTTGCAAGATTAAGATATCTATGCGTTCTTATTGTAGGTCTGCCTCGAAAAACTGAACTTGATCATTAACGGACGTGAGTTTTGTCTAGAAAAACCTGATGGTATTTTCCATGTTATGATGGTACAGTATTCAGTCAACAGGAGTATGTTTTGTATGATAGATGATCATGCAAGTGAGCCCTACGACCGAAAGCTGAGGTTTCGAAATCTCAAGATACAGATTTATTTTACTGAGCCTATTATTTGACAGAAAGAGCTTTAACATGACAAATGTTCCCTTGAAGAGTAGATGATACATATTATTGGTCAAGATCGTGTGTTTATATTTGCTTGATCAACACGCCCTGATCACAAAACGAGAAGACTTTATTATTTAAAATGGATTTTAATGGGAAATGAGATCCACAACTTTATAGGTTAAAGTTATCTATTCGGTCATTTATCTTCACCTCCTCCTCCTCCTCTTCCTCCTTCTCTTCCTCCTCCTTCTTCTTCTTCTTCTTCTTCTTCTTCTTCTTCTTCTGTTTTTCCTTCTTCCTCTTCTTCTTCTTTTTCTTCTCCTTCTTAGCCACCTCCTGCTTCTACTCTTTCTCCTCCTTTTTCCCCCCTTCTCCTTCTTCTTCAGCCTTCTGGAATTTCTATTTGTGATTTATTTTCTTAAGTTTCAGCGTAATTTACCATTCCCGAGAAGTGAAGCAGTTGGAACAACTATTATTACATTAAATTACTTATCATCTAATCTAATGGTAAAAAAAGAGAAACGAGAAAAATGACTAAAAGAAAGAAAATTAGGAAATAGTTGATAAAAGAATATAATAAGACCCCTCCCCACTTCCCCACATCCACATAATACAAATTTTCCATTCCCCCCCCCCCCCCCCTAAAGAATCTTATTTCCTCACACCAGTATCCAAGGGATATTGATAATAATATGTTTTTTCTATAGATGTACTAATATAGAGTAATTTTTTTCAGTTAAATAATTAAAAATGTGAATTTTGATCTACTATTTATATAAAACATAGCACAACTTAACATGATTGCAGATGTATGGTCTGTAACTATGTAGTTCAGGGATGTAGTCTCCATAAGAAATTCCACTCAGATTTGACTAGTTTTCTAAATGTGTGTGTTTTCTTTTCTCTAACATTTTTTTCTTCATTTTATTCATTGTCTCTTAGTGACTAATTGATATGATTACCAATTCTAGGTTAATGGTTGAGATTGTCAAAGCATGGAAAAATTAAGTAAAGCTACCCTGAAAACAGCATTTATATTATTATTTTGAGCGGGATACCCTTTCTGAACGATGGTGGCTTGGGTGATGGCAAAACCAGAAAGAGATGAAGGTAATATTCGCGCTATTTACAGTTAAACAAGCAGCATGCAATATAATGATGACAATGATCATTTAGTCATTTCATGTATACGATTTTTAGAAACTGTAGTTACCTTTTGAGTTTCATCTTGATATCTATCAGCATTAAAGATATCAACCCTGTCTGAATATATATAATTATCAAAACTAAGTTCCAGGTGCGTTTTGATATGAGTCTCCGAATTTATTATGACTGTTCACGAAGTAATGCGTGACAATTTTGGACAAATACCAAGGAAACATGTTTGCTTTAAAAACGTGTCTGAGGGAGTGTAGATAAGAGGTCATTAGACAAAGAAAAAGTTAGGTTTTTAGAGCGTTTCTTCGCGTGTATCTTATCTCGTGTATCTTTATATTTAAGCAAGATATTGAGCTTTGTACTGAAAGCGAACAATAATACGATAAGTGTTGTTCATGATTCATTAACCATGTTGACTTTCAGATATCAGATGATTGATATTTGATAAAACTATTTTAGTGACGCAAATGAAATATCTTTTTTTTAAACCTATTATTCTCTGTTTGTTCCAATGTTCAAGGTGTTTGGGTTTAAGAGTATCCGAACAAAAGTCGACAGGAAACCAAATAATAGTTGGAACCTATATGGTCGGAACACAAATAACCCTATTGAGGATATTTTTACAACGTCTATTCCAAATGATGATGAGCCTTGTCGTGGCCTACCATCAAAAAAGCATCCTGGATAATATCTATAAACGTTCGTTACGCTAACTCGTAACTTTGAGATGATTTTTCTTTTCCTGTGACGAATCCGAAATGTTTAATTTTTCCTTTCAACCGAAGCTATAATTAAAGTGAAATAAGCTGGCGTTATACCACAAACAAAGTTTGGGGGCATTGTTTATTTTAAATATCCATCCTCATCGGTCGATGACATCCCACAAATCTAAAGTTGCCTGGAATGCCTTAGATTACCGACCGAAAACTAAGAAGCCTGTTTTATAGAAAGATAATTAGATTTGGAAAAGTGGTTTAAATACTTGCGTTCACGCATTGCTTTAGAGTCTAGAGCTAGAGGTAGGGTTTCCTTCATCGCCCTAGTCCATAGTCACCACGAAATGGTTATCGGTATGAGGAGGGAGGAGAGGGCTTTATAGTGGACTGCAGCTGCCCCCCCCCCCTCCCCCTGGATATTCTGGCAACCACAACTTCAAATTCCAGCAGCGAGGAGCCCGCAAATCCTCGAGTTTGGGGAGGGAGGTGCGCGAATAATCGGAGGGCGGGTTGAGGTTCGAATCCAAGCCTGTCACTCACGTCCTCTAGGAAGAAATTAATGCACATTTCAAAAATGGGTACCTGGCAATTGCTTGGGTAATAATAATGGTAGGGCCCGCATGATGAGCACTATTATTACTGTAATAGCTACCCTATATAGATAAATAAGACCCATTTATTATTAGTATTAGTTTCATTATTTGGGTTTAGATTGTGATGTTATATGCCCATATTGTAGTGTCATTAGTTCAAGTGGTATTCAATGCATCCAAGATTATTTACTTGCGAGCAAAGCAAGCGAGCAACAGTTTTGACCACATTTTGTTTTCCTTTTCGGATAAACACAAACACAAACCGAAAAGTAGCGAACATGATCAAAGCATCGAGAGGGCAGCAAACACAGTTACATTGTTTTGACAGGCTGTTATCACTCGCGCTATAACAAAAATGTAAAAGGGGGAAAGTTCCACGTTTAAAGTTATAGTCCACTGTCTGGACTGTTCTTTTTCGTAGTTTTGGTTAACATGCGCGCTCGTTCACACACGAGCAATATATTATGTACAAGAGAATTACGTGCGAATTTCGGGTAGGTAAATTCGTGGGGAATGGTGAATTCGTGGGGTGTGCACGCACACGCACCGTGGCAAACTAAGGTAACATATATTTGAAACGACCAGAATCTGGTCTATGTTTCCACACTCTCGTCATTACACTGCATGTAGCTGATAGTGTTTTTATGGCAATCACTTTATTTATCAGCTATGGGAGGTTTAATTATTGCAAGATCCCAGTGACGGTTCCAGGCTCTCTTATTGGCGGGCACAGAGAACTGCTGCAGAAAAAAAAATCTTAAAGGGGGAGTATAACCTCGATATTAAGCTGGTTTAAGGCGGTCTAAATCAGGGTGGACTTCCTTAAGGAAAAAAGTAAGAATATTTTCAGGTACTCTCTGTATAGGAAAAAATGGACTCAATAATTATGGGAAAGTGCTTCGTAGGCTTAGGTGAAACAAGTTAAAAAGCCCAGAAAGTACAAGTGAAAGTGGTAGAAAATCGATTTAGAAAAAGTAAAGCTAAGTATGACATGATGACTAATGATATGGGGAATTCCCTCCCATTTTAGCGGAACTGTGGACATGTAGGCCTTCTGCGGCTATATTAGGGCAAACTTGGCTAGTCCACTTCCTTTGTGAAACCAATAAAACCTTATATAAGAAGGATCATACCACACACAAAAAGGGATGGGGGCGGGGAAGGGGGGGGGGGGGGGGTAAGAGCACCTTTCTTGTTTGGTCCCGGAAATTGGAAACTTATGCCGATCGATATATCGTTCAGCTCACTTTTTTCTTTTTTGTATAAATTGAACAAAATCTGAGGGTGGGGGGGGGGGGGGGGGGGGGGGGTTCCTCCGAAACACACGCATAAACAAAAATTGAGGGGAAGGTTTAACCACCCCCCCCCCCTGCGTACTCGCCTGAGTAGTAGAGGTAGTAGTAGTAGCAGTAGTCAGGTAGTAGGCCTAGACTTAGTAGTAGTAGTAGTAGTAGTAGGAGTAGTAGTAGTAGGCTAGTAGTATAGTAGTAGTAGTAGTAGTAGTAGTAGTAGTAGTAGCAGGGGCGTACGCAGGGGGGTGTTTTGGGGGTTCAAACCCCCCCCCCCCCTTTGGTATTTTAATGTATGTAAACCCCCCTAAAAAACCTAAACCCCCCCCCCCCCCTTTGGCTTTTTTTTTTTTTATTTATAAAAAAAAAAAAAAAAAAAAAAAAAAAAAAAATTTATACCCACGGCTAACCTAAATAAGGTGACCTTACCCCCCCCCCATACGTAAAAAAATGTCAAATTTTGAAATTTTGAGACCAAAAAAAAAAAAAAAAGTGTCCTTTTACCCCCCCCCCCCCCCCCCCCCCCCCCCCCCCCCCCCCCCCCCCTCACTGAGCGAATTTTCTGCCGGCTGAGTCGTTGCGATTTATTTTGGCCTCCAAAAAAAAAAAAAAATAGTGTCCGCTTACCCCCCCCCCCCCCCCCCCCCCCCCCCCCCCCCACCCCCCCCACTGAGCGACTTTTCGGCCGGCGCGATTTTCAAATTTTCGGGAGCAAAATATTTTAAAACCCCCCCCCCTTGAAAAAATCCTGCGTACGCCCCTGAGTAGTAGTGTATAGTGGGTAGGCTAGTAGTATAGCTAGTATAGGAGGCTAGTAGTAGCTATAGCAGCTAAATGTACGTAGTAGTACTGGAATTGAAGTAGAGTAGGGCTATTATTATCATCAACATTATTTCGTTATCATTTTCATTATTATTATTATTATTATTATTATTATTATTATTATTATTATTATTATTATTATAGGCCTATATTTTATCTATTTTGTTTGACTATATAGTTTAGGTGTAAGCTAGAACTTAGTCAGCCTCACTAAAACAGGATTTCGGGTAGATTTCAGGCTATGTAAAAAATAATGTATAGGCATAAGGTCAAATAATCCCCGCAAATAATTATTTAAAGAAAAAATATATATATATGCCCTGCAAATGATAATTTAAAGAAAAAAATATATATATGCCTTTTACTTTGCATAGATCGCTTTACCAAGCCACCATCTATATCTTCTTTTTTATAGAGTGCCCAATACATCAATACAACGACGTGTCTAAGCGCTTTACAGAATATTAGAAAACTCAATGAAAAATGGGAATTTGATTGTCTCCCTCTTAAACGAATTGTTTTGTAATCATGTTAATTATAAATTGCGGATTGCACAATATGCACCAACCGGAAATACGTTCTGGGGAATGTGGGGGTGTTGTAGAATGTTGTAGAACTTACGCGTGCGCTTACACACTGGATATGTAATGTACGTACGCCACTGACCTCTAGCTCTACGTGGACTATACTAGCAGCTGCGCTGGCATGCAGCGCGCGCAAGCTGGCACTCCCATCAGCCATTTGAATAGTCGCCATTTTAGTGTCACTCTCTTACCTCCTCTGACGGACTATACGCGGGATTTTGTTGCTTTTCGTTCGTAAATGTAACCGTTTTAACCATGGTGAGTACATATCCGAGTTCCAGGCATTGTAGAGACATTTTAGATAGATCTAACTTAGACCGTAAGTAGACATTTCTGTACTTATAGAGTCTAGTTTTTAGGCTGAAATATGCGCACAATAAATATTGTTGATAGATGTTGATGTGACGTCATGATCGTGAATAGGGGAATCCCCCTTGCAAAAGTTGCTTAGCAGCAGCGCATGCACAGTGACTCTGGTTATTGTTTACATTTCCTTGTAAACAGGATTGAGATACATGTAGAAGGAAGTGGGAATATTTCCCTTTGGCTTTAAGTAGACTCATGATGATGCAAGCATCCCAAAGTATTCAGTGTGTTTCGAAAAGAATTAAGGATTTGGTTTCACCTCATGTTCAGCTTAGACTATCTCCTAGACCACGGCTAGAGTCCTAGTCCTACACACAGTGTGCACAGTTCACCAATTCAATAGAAGATCTAGATCTGTACAACATTTGATCTGTAAGAACAATTTGAATATTCTTTTTGCTAGCAAAGCCTAGCATTGATCACAACTTTAATAACAACCAGCAGGTGATTTTTACTTGATTATCGAACAGATTGACTCAAAATTTCTTCTCAATAACTTACACTGTATTGTCAAAGATTAATTGATTTCTAGATGTAGGCTTGTGAAGTCCTGGATAAGTGCATGAAGAAACTTACAATGTACATGTAGGTAATATGGCCAGTACCTGCTAAATTTTGAAATTTTGTAGGAAAAAAAAAACAGTTTTGAAAGAAATCTACAATTTCATAACTAGAGCTATTTGTTTTCTTTTTTTCTTTTTTTAAGGTTTCTGTACGAAGCAACTCTTGACAGGCAATCAGGAGAATACCGCACACAGTGGAACATGTAAGGTGCTAAAGTTGACACTACATTCACAGATTAAAAGATCCATGTCAATCATCATAAAAGGAACATCACATGATTAAAAACAGGACGTAGGAGCAACAGGACATTACTTTGATTCGAATTTTCATAGTTAATTTGATACAAAGTAGCACAATCTTCAGTTTATACAGCTATAATCTTACATCTTTCAGCCTGAGTAATTGCATCACCTTATTCCCAGGAGTGTTGAGGATATTGCTTTCAAAGGAAACTTTGTAAGAATTGGAAAGGTTGATGACAGTATGATAAATCATGTCGGCTGATGTTCTGTATGTACACTTCAATGGCCACAGACAGACATTGAAATCACTCCTTGCCGACATAAAACCGGATTTATATACAATGAAGGAAGGAATTGAAATCATAAAATGTGCAGTGTGTGCCCATGATGAAGCTGACTGTCAAGGACCAGTATCCGCATATGATGGTGAACCTATGACTCTTCCTGACGGAAGGATAAACAGAGGCAAGATTGAAGCAAGAGTCTCTGGTAGTGGAATGCATAATGAGCTCAACAGGCTGGAAACGTTTAAAGATTGGCCGGGGGACTGTCCAATGAATCCTTCACGTCTTGCAAGGGCTGGGTTTTACTACACTGGTGTCAGGGATGCAGTAAAATGCTTTTCATGTGGAGGGCAGATAGAAGGTTGGGAATATGAGGATACTGCTATGGGAGAACACAAAAGACTTTTCAAAACATGTGCTTTTGCAAATGAAAGGATTACTCCGAATGTACCACTATTGGAGATGAACGAGAGACCGGAGGTTGCACAGAAAATTAGTAGTAAAATTGAGCAGTCACAGAGAGATATTGAGAGACGGGCGAAAGAAAAAGAAGCCATGTTAGAGAGGGTTGAGCCTAGTGAACCCAAAGAGATCTTGTAAGGTCTTCTGCAAGCAGCAGTAGTTCTGCAGCAAAAGATGAGAAAATGGAAGAGGAAGAGGAAGAGGAAGGACCAAGTATGTTTGGGAAATACAATCAGGAGCATGTGCGGTTGCAGTCATTCAAGAATTGGCCAAGGACAAGTCCCATCGAGCCCCGCGATTTAGCAAAGGCTGGATTCTACTATCTTAATAACGACGACTCTGTTCAATGCTTTGCGTGTTTTGGACAAATCAGTAGATGGAAACCATGCGACGTACCAGCAGTGGAACATAAAACACATTTCCCGAGCTGCCCCTATGTGAAAGGTCTTGATGTAGGTAATTTGCCAATTTCAACTCCTCCGGTGATGCACGTTGGTATGCCAGCGGCGATACGGAGCTACTCATCACCTGTCCCAACTCAAGACCAGCTAAGGGCAGGACAATTTCTTCAGCAGCAGAGATCCCTTAGGGCACAGATGGGACCCTTAAATAATTGCAAACACCCTAATTTTGTGCAGGAAAATGCAAGGCTAGGAACATTTAGGAACTGGCCGGGCAACCCAGGACTTCACGTGATTCCACGAATTCTAGCCAAAGCTGGGTTTTACTTCACAGGTAGGGCCAACAGTGTTGGTTGCTTGATTTTGATTTACATACATAGATGTGTTCTCCATTCCAAATAGGTTGTCCCTCTGGATCTGCATGTACATGTACATGATTGAAAAAACAATACATGTAGATGACTTTTCAGATTTCTGCCTTAGGAGTTCATGCAGTGAATACACTAGCTTGTGCGCTGATAATTGCAATTTTTAAAGAGATTGAGTAGATGGCACAGACCTGAATACCTTTAAATTCCTTTAAAATATAACCAAGTTCCTCTAATGTTGGTTCTATCCTTTTATGTTTCCTTTAACTTATTACATAAAATTGTGGGCCTACATGTACATAGCAAAAAAAAGTCAAATCATTGAAACGACTTTGAATAATGTAAAACAATCCAAGACAAATTCTTTTTTTAAGACAAAGTTTTGTTTAATTTGTAAATGGATCACAATGATTGCTATGACAGGATTAGTTGATGAATGCAAGTGTTTCTACTGCGACGGAGGTCTGAAGAACTGGGAGCCGACAGATGAGCCATGGACAGAGCATGCCAAGTGGTTCCCAAGATGCGAATGGCTGATCCAACAAAGAGGGCAGGCTTTCATCGCTCATGTTCAGCAGGTCAACCCTCCGCCCATAAGCACACCTGTGAGTGATTGTACTTCATTTCATTTCCTTTATTTCATTCATAAAAAAAAAGATATGAGGAAATCCATGTATGAGATCATTCTTAACAGGACTGGCCAGAGCTTCAAGATAAGTGAAGACACTATGAATATGAATGACAAAGAAAGCGGACAAAATATACAGTTCCTCAGGTAGACAAAGGAACATCCCTTCACTGCTATTATGTAAAAATGTGTAGAACAGGTGTCACATGCATATTCACCTTTTTACATAATATCAGTGAAGGGATGTTCCTTTGTCTACCTGAGGAACTGTATATTTTGTCCGCTTTCTTTGTCTGTCATATTCATAGTGAGATTGAGGCCTCATGAGCACTGACAATTAAATAATGTAAGCAAAAGGGGGGAGGGAGACAAAATTGGGGGGGGGGGGTTCCTGGTGATGCAGAAGTATAGTTAAAAGAATGATGGTCAGAAACTGAAGAGAGAGAGAGAGGCACATGTCTTGTAACAATTGCTATGTAGTAAATGTCACACTCTACCCAAATTTGAAAATTCAGCCCTGG
The DNA here is from genome assembly GCF_000002235.5 of Strongylocentrotus purpuratus. Taxonomy (NCBI): domain Eukaryota; kingdom Metazoa; phylum Echinodermata; class Echinoidea; order Camarodonta; family Strongylocentrotidae; genus Strongylocentrotus; species Strongylocentrotus purpuratus. The sequence continues at coordinate 6,162,322 of NW_022145607.1, forward strand.
ACCAAATAATCCAACGGTAACCCTAACACTCTACGTAAAACCCGATACCCTGTGCAACCATGATCCTATGCAATAAAGCCAGGTGCAATCACTGCCAGATCGTACATTTATGTGGCAGCATTGTTCATTCCATTTAAACTCCAGACATGTTTTACTGTAAATAAATATGTTGTAAATGACCGTATAGGCAGGCCTCTATGGTTTGTGTAGTGATGATATTAATCAGCTGAGATGCATCCCCCATCTATGAACTTTTTGTCAATCTTGTTTATGCTGAAAATCTGATTATTTTTTTTCTTCTTTTTTTTCTTTTTCTTCATTGTGTTCAAGTGTTTGTTTTTATTAGCCAGAGGATATTCTGTGATCTCTCTCTATAATGGTTTTATTGTCGAAATTAATGCATATTTTTCATTTTATATGAGATTTGGTTAATATGTAATATTACCTTTTTATTTTGCTGAATGAGCATGAACTTTTAATAGTATTTCCCTCTTAACTTCTTGAAATATTTCCAGAAATAGCTATGACACATTGTGAAAGGTTTCAAGTAGTTTCTAGTTTCAAGTTCCTCTTTATATCTTGGAACTCTTTGAAATTCTTTGAAATTCTTGTAGGGCACTAAAACTACAACTCAGGGCAAGAATGAGCAGGATTTTGCAGGGACAGGTCTCCATAATTACGTTGAGGTACGTCCTGGTTTGCCCTATAGAATTTTAGATTCGCCTTCCTGATCTTATTAAAGCTGCATGAGTTCATGTAGTAGTTGACCAGAAATGATGCAATAAAGAGGGAAATCCTAACATGTTCAAAAATATCACTAACAATATATCAAAACATAGGGACACACTTACAGGTGTATCAGTATGTACACATGTAATGTACTATGTGCAATCCACAAAACGGTTTATTATTAATTGTAGTAGTATTTTATTTTATTTTTTTTCTGTTATTGTTAGCATTTTTTTTCTTTTACATTTTCACTTGGATGTGGTGATAGACATTTCTTTTTTACAGCACAAGTAATTTCAACAAATTACAGTATTCTGCTTCTGTAGTTTAGCTAGAAATATAAAGCTTAAATACTTGTTATAAGAATTTCCACAGCTAACCATGCTTGTATTGATCTTTATTTAGCCTCTACACTTCACTGCCCCAACCTTTAGTGGAACAGAAGAGCCGTACTCCCATGTCGAGCCACCTTACAGATTTCAGGCTTCCTACCAGGAGAGACCTAGTCAAGCTTCATCCAAACCATCCCCACCTCTAAGCAAGTCAAAAAAGGAGATGACGATTGAGGAAGAGAAAGCTGCTGCATTTCAAGAGTTCGAATCCAAACACAAGGAACCGGAAGCAGCGGCGGCAATAAACTTCAAACCGAAGCCGAAAAAAATTGAGACAACAGAGCCATCTGCCTTGAAATCAAAGCTGATAGATGAGCCGAGCAATGCCACTTGTAAGTCGTATGCCTGCCTGTCCTACTTATTTTCGTTTTTGAAATCAAGGGAGTACATATAATATTAAATAAATAATAAATAAATAATATGGTTATTCATATAGTGCCGGTATCTGTCAGGCTCTGACGCTCATGGCGCTTTACACATATTTCCCTGGTCGTAGCCAAGCTGCCAAAGTAATGGCACAGAAAGGAAGAGGAAAAACAGTTTAAGTCTTGACATCAATAACATTACATTATTTTAAAAAGCACAGAAAAATGAATAATGCAGAAAGGTAGAGAATTGTCAAAACATGTCAATGAGGAAGTAGCATAATTGTCAAGATATGGGGTTCTGCAGGAGAAAAAAAAAATACTTGTATTACTGACAGTTGGAATTATATCGCTAATTAACTTGTAAGCGGATTCATCTGTTGATTATTGCACTCACTAAGCTATTAGGGGAAAGCATTGATTGCAGCAAATTTCAGCACAATTTAATTTATAACCACAGATGAGGGTTGTGGTATCCTTTTCCTCTTACATGCTGCCATGAGATTATGTAGGATTTACTCGATCTTGTTTGTTTGCTTTTAAAGATATTATTGGCTTTCAACAGTATTGCAGTCTGAGAACCTACCCTCAAATATGGACCCTTGAAGTTCACAAGAGCATTTAACATTTAAAGGAGTTGCCTCAATAATATCTACTTGCATTTTTCTCCCACCAGCTTCCATCGATGACTTCATGCAAAGCCAAACTGCGGAGATGGCAGTTGAAATGGGATACCACACTGATCTCATCCGTTACGTTGTAACGCAGCACTTCGAGAAGACAGGCCAACAGTTCTCTCACCCCGAAGAGCTCCTAGATTCAATCTGGGAAGCTCAACGTCAGGGCATTGACCCAACTCCAAGTGTAGGCAAGGCTACAGGAGGCCATGATGTGGACTACCTTAGGAAACTACCTAAGGAACTGGAGTCTGAAAGCGCCTCAGCAACGGCATCAAATTTTGTAGATATTCAGGTACGTGTGCGAAATACTCGCTACTTTGTCTTTGCTGATAAGGCCTGTAAAAGCTTACGTGCATTTAGTAACGAGAAGTATATTCATAGTATATATACATGTAAACAGTTGTTTTGAGTCGTGCTTTTAATACAGAAGATTATTGCATACATGTACCTGCCAACCCTTCCAAATAATCCGGAATATTCTGATTTTCTGGATTTGTAGGACCAAAAATTCGGAATATTCTGATTTTTCAAAAAAAAAAAATTGTATTGGCATTGTTTGGTTGTATAACTTCATAAGAATAACACGTAAATACATTTGAACTTAGTTTTGAATCCAGTACAGCATGGTTGTATTTGAGTGTGTAAGAACACATACATAACGTACATGTATAAGATCACATATCCCATCCCCCATACGGCAAAATAAACTGAGTCCAAGTTCGAAGTCTTTCTGATCAAATATTTTATTAATCCATGTTTCTGTAAGTGATTGATTGCTTAAAAGTCCACCTAATTATTACTATCTTTTAAACTTTGCTTTTAGTGAAACTCAGTAGTTAAGCAGTTCAGATAACGTTTTTTGTCCATGTTACCAAAATTGACATGACATGATTGAATCCCCACTTTGTTGCAAAGTTGAGGAGTTGAAATGTCTACCATTGTCACTCTTGATGCATTCTGGAATCTCCTGCTCAGCAAACAACTGGCAAGTTGTATTGACAACAGCAGCACTGGTACATTCATGAGGTGTCTTCCAGATGAAGGGAAACTTCGAAAAGGAGTCGGCAACAATGAGTCTATACCCAAGACTTGCCAAGGTCTCGAAGGAATCTCATACTGAAGCAGAGTTTCACAGGGCTGTGACGGCTTGGTCTCTTGGGAGACTGAGCAATCTTTCACCGTAGCCCCGATGTCATCATGAAGACTTAGCCCGGAGTCATGTCTTCTCAATACGTTGGTGACCTCATAAAGCTTGCTCAAGATTTACTTCCTTATAGAGTGTGGGATAAGGAGAAAATCACCTTTCAAGATCAGGCAGTCCTCAACTGCAGGTTCATCCTGAAAGAACCAACAAAAATAGATTCATCATTGGGCTGCCTGCCTATCCACAGGGTAGTGCCCGTTGCCTGGCTGACCCCTGCTGTGCAGTGGGTCACTGGCCAGGCTCCCTCATGTCTTTCGGATTTTCCATCTCATTTCACAAACTTTTACGAATTCATGAAGTCAAAGAGAGGAGAACTTCTACCTCCACAATGCTTGAGAGTTGCGCTAGTGACAGGCTATGGCAGGCTACAGGTTTAAGATTGTACTGGCTGCTTTAGTGGCAGAAGAGACAACAGAAGGCAGAAGGCACAATGACAACGACGGCGAAGAAGATGGAGGGTGCGGCCTTGGCTGATGAGGCGACCTTCGTATGGGCTGTATGAAAGGCTGATGAACGAGCTGTGGCATGAACATCACGGCGACTTCAAGTTGTTCCTGAGGACAGAACCGAGATGTGTAAGAGCTGTTTGAACATGTTTGGCCGCGGATAGCCAAGCGTTATGGGTGAGTAATAGTTGTAGAAACACATACAGAATGTAATATGACTTTGTAGTTTGTGTTTTACATTCCTGTACAATTAATGATTATGAAAATACATAATACTTAAAGTATGTAATAGTGAATTGCATTCTGTGTTTTACATTTCTGTATATTTTTTATGTTGCAGTGGTAGAACACCTCTGTACTCAGGCCTCAAGTTGGTTATCACGCTGACCTTCTGGCATCAGGAAACTCCTATCATTCCCTGGCTTTCGACTTCCGGGAGGTACACATACAACACTATATCGCTGTGTGTCAAGCCATTGTCTGAGAGTACAGAGATAATACCTTTCCCACAGCAGCCTGTGTCTTGTGCAGGTCTCTCTTGGTCTCGGTGAACAGCTCAGTGAGTACCTCCGGGAGGTCCTACTTTACAGGCTCAGTATCCCTCTCGCTCAAGGGTCACTGTCTTGCGAACGCGGCAAATCATCTGCCAACACTGACGCTGACACAATCAAAGAGGCCCCGTCATCATCGTCCTAATTGGAGCTAAACTGTGTGGCGACCTTTCCCAGTGTGAAAATTTGCAGCAGTCCTTGTAATGATGGTCAAGGAAATTTTACCAGTTGAGCTTGAAAGTCTGCAGGGGTAACAGCTTAACCTGTCCTTTGCCACTGTTCCCCTTCTTGCGATGCTTGAGCTTGAAGAAGTCTGAGCGGATACTGGTGAAGCGTGGAAAAAAGGCATGAAAATGATGAAATATGGCAAACACTTCCATATCATTTGTAAAAAGTACTCACGAGATATACCCACTACATCAGAGATCTCCCTCAGTAGTGCTCCTTCTTGCTGTTCTTGTAATTGGGGGATGTCATGTCACAAAAGCATGGGTGATCCTTAAGAAAAAGGCTATTTGCTCATGCTCATCTGACAACTTGCCACCGGATGACTGGCTCTCAGGGAACACTTCTTGATGCTCGATTCACCCCTATACCTCCTCAACGTCCTGTGCATCACGTTCAGGTTCTTCCTGCTGTTGCAGTGGAGGCCTGAAGGCCTTCTCCTTAGCTCCTGCTTTCTTTTCTTTTGGCATCTTGTGTGACTTGTATGATATTCTGAGCTGTACTGATGAAAGCTGCACAAACCAGCCAATTTTATATTGGGGACGCCAACGTTAACACCCTTTGATGATCGACTGGTTAATCTAGGAGGCCCAGAAGACATCAGCCGATTTCCGACTGATGTCCGGCCGATGTGTACTTATCAGCTGTCGTCCCGCCGATCACCACAGAGTAATTGGCGGGACATCAGAAGGGTGTCGGCCATACACCATCTGATGTTTACATATTGACCGCTTGTCTGCCAATTGCCTGCTGCTTATCCTAGGGGTTACCATGCGGACCCCCAATTCCCATCGGGCGATGCCTATTCATGTCAAATTCGTCGCCTGATTTCTCCCCAACCTCTAGACACCACACGATGCCCCAAAATCAGGAACATCGCACGGCATCCCAGTTAAATGTGACTGAGGCATAAAACACTGAAGATAATGTGAAAATCGATGTCACACTACGTCTTCTTCTTTTAGTTGAGTACCGGCCTCTTAAATAAGTATCTTAGTACTTTGGGCAGTGCTTTTGTGCCATGTGCAGGGTGTAGCTGCTAAACTGCCTTTTAATATTCCACAAGTAAAAAGTGTGGTGGTGCAAGTAAAAAAAAAATTCCCCTGCGAACTGTCTACTCTGGCATTAGTGTGATTCCTTCTAGCTCCCCTTTTGAACTGTGTAAGGTTGGGGGCTGCTCTAGTAGATGCGGAAGTATATTCCACAGGCTGATGACGCTAGGAAAGAAGGAGTGGTGAAATACATTTATCCTGAAGTGATGTTGTTGAAAGTGGGTATTTCTTCTGGAGGTACGTGTGTGAGCTTTGGTAAATGTATGGTGATGGTGGTGATGGAATTGCAATGCTAGTAGATGCAGGAAGCATATGCCACAGGCTGATGACACTAGGAAAGAAGGAGATGCGAAATAGCATGATGACATTCGCCTGTGCTCTCCTTCCTTGCAGGGTTTGCCATCCCAGGGTTTGAATGATCTGGGAGATACTGTGTCTTGGGTGGTAGTCCCTAATGACAAAGCAGGCTGCTTGGCGCTGGACCATCTCAATTTTCCAGGCTTGTTAGTGGGTGTGTGGTTCCCAGCAGGATGAAGCATACTCCAAGATGAGATGGACATATGCTGTGTAGGCCTGATCCTTGACTTGTTGTGGACAGCCATGTAAGTTCCTAAAAAGAAAGCCTCTTTAGCTTTCTTGCACATGCTGTTTCCGGCTGAGCTTGGAGTTGACCCCAAGATATTAAGCAAATAATTACAGTTGGTGAAGGTGATGGGACAAACTATCACTGTTGAGGCGATCTGGATGTAGCTATCTTTCCGAAGCGAAGCTGAGGAAAGATAGCGTATACATTCAGATCGCCGAGGAAAGATAGTTTGTTATCGCCTGAAACCAAAAGGTGATTATTTGCTTTATATTCCACATCAGAAACATTTCACTTTTCACATTTCATTTTAGAGCAACAAGTCTTCAATTAACAGCTAGCAAACGGTGTACGAAACGTACACTGTATGCAGTATGGTGGTGGTGTGACCATAATTCGTGCGTGACCACAGTTTGCGTACTAACACTAAAAACGCTTAAAGAGGAGAGCAATATGCAGCGTATACAATTAAAGTGCATTGCACTGTGTAGATAGTACTACTATCTACACAGTGCAACAAACTTTTCTTCTCCCATCAATGATGGGCAAACTATCTTTCATCACATGATTTACTTTTGACCAATGGTAGAGCAAGATTCTTAGTATGTGGAATATAATCTGAATTATCAACAGTAGTGAGTTCAGTGTCATGTAGTGTATAACTGGAAATGATGCTGTTTGTCTTGTTGCTCACTCTCAGAACTTAACATTTGGTGGGGCTGAAAGCCATCTGCCATTTTGTTTCCCATACTAGAAGTGGGCCGAGGACCATTCCCTAGGAGACACCAGATAAGACATCAGTTGAATGAGATGTTGTGCCATCCAGTACTACCTGCTTAGAGCGGCCGGTTAGAAAGTCCCTTATCCACCGAGGCAGGTTTCCCCGTATTTAATAGAAATCAAGTTTCCCTAAAAGCCATTCAGGTGGCACTCGATCAAAGGCTTTGGAAAAGTGAAGTAGAATTACATCAATTTGTTGCTTATCATCAAGACCTTTGGCCAAGTCACTGATGGTGGGGAGAAGTTGAGATTTGCAAGAATGGTATTTGCAGAATCCATTTTTTATTTCTGCCCACTGTGTCTCCACTAGTGTATCTACGGTTGTACGTTGCATGTAGTCGTCTTGAAAGATACGCATTACATCTCTGATCTCCTCAAAGTTTGTCTTCTTCCAAATATAGAGTTTCCTCTTGACAGGTCTATTTAACTTGGCTCTGATGTAAGCTACGGCGAGAACCATATCATGGTCACTACTTCCTGGTAGGGGAATACACTTCCGCATTAATGATGGGCAATTAGTAAAGAAAACATCTAAATTTTGCCTTGTTGGGAGGTCTACCATCTGGTACAAGGATAAATCTTGAAAGGTTATAAGGAAGATGTTGTTGAGGGATAGGCTGTACTGATGACCTGTAACAGCTTCGGACTGCCAGTCGATGTCTGGTTAATTAAGATCACCTGAAAGCCATACAACTGAAGTTGGTCTACTCCAAGGGTAGGACCTCCATCTATGTTGATCTCTGAGGCAACAAGCTCGTTTTGGGTGTCCAAAATAGTCCCTGTGTCAATGATGTCGTGCTTCATTGCCAGGAGGACACCACCATAGCCATCCATCTAATCTGTCCCTACCAATTGCTGCTGAATGTTTTACCTTTGCGACAAAGCTTCACTGTCCAGCATGTCTGATTTAAGCCAGGTTTTGGAACCAATGATAGTGTCAGGTTTGCATGTGTCAACCGACTCCCAAAAGTTTTCTTTTTTATGATCTTATTGAATAATAATCGAGCATATAGTGGGTAACCTGGTATATTTCTCTTTTTAATGGGCAGGCCGAAAACTGGCAGGACTCAGCATCCATGATGAGCCCAATCCGAGAATGAACTCATCTCCCAGAACGGTAGCTCCAGTCACTCCTATTGGGAGCCTTAAACCTCAAACATGTAAGTATTCCTCTGGCTTTTCTCCCCTTTTACATACATTAAATACAGCTGCTCTCCTCTGGATTGTGGACGATGTCCAGGTTGGTAGACACTGTAACCAGTGATGGAAGACATCATTCCCATGATTTTACCATGACTTGAATAAAGGCCTCATCCAATGAAAATACCACTTTATCAATAGAAAGGTGAATGAACATAGAATACAAATATAAAGGAATAGAAATTATTTTCCCTTTCACCAGTATATGATAGAATTGTACAAAAGCAAATAAATACCTCATTTTCTGCACCGCTTCAAATTACGAGTCAACAGGGGTCACATATGCCGCAGTAACGGTAATGACATAACATGTGGACCCAATCGACTCCCCTATATTGCTAATACCCCTTTCAAACTAACCTGATTTTGATCAAATGCATCCGGACGCATCCGATGAAACGGCCACTATGAATGGTACAGAGGAGAAAAGGCAGATGAAAAGAGAGAAATAGGCGATTAAAATCTCCTGCTCAAGAGCTTGAGAAATTCTCTTTCTATCGGTGTGACTCTGATAAAACGGCCACTGAATTTTGATTGAATTTTTATTGAATTTTTATTAAATACTTTAATCTCAACTCTGTAAGATTGCAAATCAAGATCAATCGTGATTCTTTATAAAACAGGCCCTGCAATTTCTCTTCCCTATATTAACACAATGATTCATGTTTATCTTTCTTTTCCTGTAGCGGTATCCAGTGGAAATTCTGACCCGAGCTACCTGGACAAGCAGCTGTGTAAAATCTGTCTGGACAATGAGCTCAGTACAGTTTTCCTGCCCTGTAAGCATCTTGCAACATGTAGTGAATGCGCCGCCAGGGTAACGGAATGTCCCATGTGCAGGCAACCAATTGTTGATTCTCTTACAATCTACATGCCATAGTAAAGGAAGTTGTGAGGGGATAGTTTTTTTCTGCATTTTAAAAAATTAAAAAAATCAGGAAAATTTATGTTATGTTTCACTTTTCCTAAGACTTTTCTTAACATTATTGTAAAAAAAGTAAATAAGATGAGATCAGCCATCAGAAAAGCTGTGTCGGTCATTTATGTAAAAATTCAACTAATAGATATTGTTGTTTAAGGTTGATGCATGTATTCATATGAAAAAGAATAGATATAATGCTGCTCCTACAATGAGTTACACTTTGTATTACCATGGACATCTTTCCACGTTAGTTATTCAAAAGAAAGGAAAATGTTGTTGAGATGTTATTTGCCCAAACGACATATTGTGTCATAACATATCGTGTGGGCAAAATATGTAACTAAATTTATACTTAATTGCCTCGACACAAATTTTTTCATTCACCTGTCACAAATAATTTATTTCAATAGTCAGAATGCACCTTGCATGTATTATGTGTTGTTAGGTAGGTCAAGACATAATCTTTGAATCTGACTATTAACATACATTTATTCGAAACAGGTGAATGAAACAATGCGTATTGAGGCACTTCTCAAAGGCATATGCATGAATTTGGTTACAAAAAATGGCCTATGATAGTAAAACCTTTATATATAAACCACTCAAGGCAGGCACAACAAGTTGTCTTTATTTACAGGTAGTTCATGTTATAGTTCATATTAATAATACATGAATTTTAAGAGCTCATTCAACCATTATGATAAAGGCGCTATACTAGTTTTAAGACACATTCTATGTTTAAAATCTTGCGTATAAAATATAATGGCCTTTAATTTTATATTAACTGGCTTCCCTTACTTGATTTTCAATCATTCAGATTTAGTTTACATGTACCGGTATGTGAAATGTCAATGTTATTTATGTGTTGTGTTTTAGAAGTGAATGTATATGTGAATGTGTATGGAGATAAATGTATATAAATATATCTGTATATATACACCTGGGGCAGTATTGTGAACATTGTTGTAAGTTTTGTGTTATCTTTTGTTGTATCTTCCAGAGATAACAGAGCGCTAATATTGTTGTAAGTTGGTATTCTGAACATTGTTTTATCCCTGTGTTATCTCTTGAAGGACCGCCTCTATATTTTCTTTGACCATTGATGACACGCCCATTTTTATGGACCCTACCAATCAAAATCTATTTTATATAAGCATGATAAGTAGGTCAACCAATAGGAATACTTTATGCCATATCTGAAGATGCGCCTAGCGCATACTAATCTTGGGCGTAATTAGTTATTTGAGCACTTAATTACGCGCGTCATCATTGCGCTGTTGAATGTGGATCATGAAGACAAATCACGCTTTCACTATATTGGTTAAGATGAGAGCATTAAAATCGTCATATCCTAGCATGTAATATCTTAGAAAGTTCTCATCTGTGATGTTTCCGGTCAACACACAATCTTCTTCTAACTCGTCTATTAGCACGAAGTTGATTCTGGGCAAAAAATATTGCCGCCATTATATCACCACGAAAGATACAACAACCCCCTACCTGTTGTAAATATTGTTGTAAATACCATGCAAGATAAGATACCGTAAGATAAATGATACAACAACTTTCGGAATACCAATTATCTTGACATATTATCTCCCGTGCGCATATGCAAATGAGGATTAAATGCCACTTTATTAATAATACGCACAATTACAAGCGCACCAAAGTATGAGCGTAGGCGCGGCCAATAAGATGAGAGAAAAGATACAACAAAAGATAACACAAAAGTTACAACAATGTTCAGAATACCAACTTTATCTTATCTTCAAAGATACAACAATATTAGAGATAACACAGGGTTCAGAATACCGCCCCTGTATTATACATGTTTATATAGATATATATATGAAAATAAAAGATTACTAATTTGTTGATACGGAAGTCAAGAGAACCAATTGTCATTTATTTTGGGAATTCCTTTCTTGATTTAGATTTAAATCACATTTAAATTACATTTAAATTAAAGCAAATTCGTAACAGTGAAATTAAACAAAAATATTTTAAGATGATTCACAGGTTTATTGCCTCAAAAGAAAAAAATGTAAATGGCAAATTGTGAATACTAATTTATGCAACACTTGTGGACAAGTTGATTCAACGTTTCACTTTTTGTTATATTGCAAGAAAGTGATTATGTTATGGAAAATAATATGTAATTTGAAATTTAACCTATTCCAAGTAGAACTAAATATAAACCAAAAGATATAAGTTGTAGGTTAGAATATAGTCTCCTGAACATTATTTTTAATTGTGTGCAGTTTGCAATTTATAGTTGTTTCGTTAAGAAGATTGTCTATGGTTCTGTTATTTATCCACATGCTTTGTTTTTTTTAATTCAAGTCATTGCTAAGATTGTTTTTAGGGTATGAATGTGTTGGCAAAGAAAATAATACTAAGCTGCAAGAATTGTTGTACATGGTTAAGTTTTTTGCCAGTGTTAGTTTTCACTCAATCATTGAGTAATTAATGTAAATATGTATTGCAATTATGGAAATAAAAACCTTGTCTGAGGAAAATAGAAAGAAAGACAACAACAAAAATGTATATGTGTGCGTGTGTGTGTATATATATTATGTTAATAAATATATGCTTTATTTCAGACAAAAACAATATGGTTTGATTTGCATCAGTGTTGGATTTCTCATGAAACGATGTGTTTTCCCAATTTAGCAAAACCTGAAATATTTCATATTAGCATTAGCTTCATCGTCTAATATTCATTTTATTCAATTGACTGTTCATAGAAACATTTATCATGAAATTTTTCTTTTTTCTTTATATTAGACACAGCTAGAGATATATTTGGTTGCAGTATACTTTGGGTGTGACTGCTGTGTTGGTGTTTTGGGTTGATATTTTTTCTAAAATTAAAGCTGTAAAATGAGATTCTTTAGCAAATATGGGTTTTGGTTGCAATTGAATTGCCTATAGAAATTATATGAATGAATTATGTAAAAGGTAATAAAACAGTAACCCATGTGTGCTCGATCAAATATTGCTTTAGGCTTCATTACATGTATCTTAAAGTTATTGAGTAAAGATTGGGATCTGGTCTTATGCCACAAGCTTTGAATTAGGGTTAGGTATGTTGTTTGATCAAGAGATGAAGTTATGAATTCAGGTAGTGCACATGCAGGCAGACCACGGGCATAGGTGGTAGAATTACTTATATATCCGTGCATAATGATAGGCACTATATGCTAGGCTATTGAAATATTTCCTGTGGGGGCCATTGCTATTTGGTAGCATATCAACTGAAATACATCTTTTCAAGTAACATATATATATATATTATATATAAAAGTGCTACGTCTCAGCGCGTTCCTATAGACCATTTTCTTCCCGTACTCCTATATTTATATATAAAGAGAGACCTGAGAGTGGGATATATAACAAGAAAGAGGGATTGAGATACGGATAGCTCGAGAAATAAAGAGAGAGTGAGAGATAGAGAGATTTACGATAAAGAGAGACATAAAGATGGAAAATAAAAGGACGGAGCCACGTTTTAGTTTTCAGTGCGAGTGACACGGAAACGGTCCAGGCATTGGACTATATATAAGAAGATACATCACATTACACTCGCTGAGCTAGACACTACAAGCAGAGGCGGCCCTCCCGGGGGCAGGGGGGCACAGTGCCCCCCCCCCCCCCCACTTTTTCAGATACCCCAAAAGTGCCTCTTTTTACATAGGAAAAGTGCCCCTTTTACTTTGACAAGTGCCCCTATTACTTAGAAAAAAGTGCCCCTTCCCCCTTTTCACCTCTGACAAGTGCCCTTTTTTATTTTTGACACGTGCCTTTCCTTTGCAATAAGTGTCCATTTTCCATTCTCATAAATCTTGAAATTATCTTGAATAAGTGCCCTTTTTAATCTCTAGTAATTAAGTGCCTCTTTTCAGGTACTAGAAGTGCCCCTTTTCACATTTGATAAGTGCCCCCCTTCACCTCTGATAATTACCCTCTTCAAAACTGAGAGGTGCTCCTTTTACTTTGAAAACTGCCCCTTTTTTCCTTTGTAAGAAGTGCCTCCTTCTCCTTTTAATAACTACCTCTTTTTTAAACTCGGATGAGCACACCTTTCATTTTAACATGTGCCCCTTTTATTTTCTAATAAGTGCCCCTTTTCCTTATGATAAGTGCTCCCATTAAAAAAAGAGAGAGAGCTCCTTCCCCTTCTCATAACTACCCCTTTCCCTTTTTAATACGTGCCCCTTTTCCTTATTATAAGTGCCCCCATTAAAAAGAAAGAGCTCCCTCCCCTCATAACTGCCCCTTTTAAAATCTGAACGGTGCCCCCTTTTCATTCAACAAATGCACATTTTCCTTTATTATAAGTGCCCTTTTACATTTTCATATAAGTGCCCCTTTTCATATCTGGTCATAGCCCCTTTTCACCTCTGATAATTCCCCTTTTAATAATGAAACGTACCCCTTTTCCTTTCTAATAAGGACCTATCTCCTTTTCACCTCTTATAAATGCCCCTATCAAAATATGATGGGTGCCCCTTTTCCGTCAACAGATGCCTATTTCCCATTTTCGTAAACACCTCTTTTTCATCACTGGTGAGTGCCTCTTTTCAGGTGAAAAAAATGCCTCATTTTCACCTCTTATAATTATCCTTGTACTTTGACACGTGCTCCTTTTCTTTTCTAATAAGTGTCTTATCCCTTTCGATAATTGTCCCCTTTTCATGTAATCATTAAACGTGCCCCTTATTTAAAGCGACTAAGAGCAATTTCCCCCAAAGGTCGCTCGCTGCGCTCGCTCGCATTTAAAGATGATATGTTATTTATCAAAGGTCTTTTAGTCTTCCGTTATGAGAATGTGCTTATAACCCCATCACGATTGGCTTTTTCCCTCTTTATAAGATGAAATTTTCGCACTGCGACCTCACAGATCTGTAATTTTTTTTCTCGCTCACTCGTAAATGCATATTCAGACATCACACCCAACTGTAAAGTATGATGCTTAAGCGATATCTTGTATGATGTATGAAGAGAAACAAATATTGAAATCATCCCTGATAATGTAATCACAATGTAGGGGTATATATGTACCAATGTCTAAAAAATTGTATATTTTCGCTTTGAGATTTCCCACTGTGGATGCCCTTTTTTTTTCTAGAAAGTGCCCTTTTTTGTTGGTGCCCCCCCCCCCCCACTTTCATTTCATTTTTTTTTTCATTTTTATTTTTCATTTCCAACAAAATACAATACATAATAACGAATACAATGTAAAATGTATACAAAACATAGTTACATTGGTAATAAACAAATCTTAATAATAATTTATACATTTTAGGAAGACAAAAAATGAATTTTAAAATTTAACTGCATTTATACTTTAAAGGAAATGAAGAGGTCCACTGAAAAGCAAAGCTTGTAAATTGTGGACCCCTCAGATAATAATGAGTGTGAACATAATCAATGAAAGAAGAATAGTGGCCAATAGAGAACGTACTTTAAGACGCTCGGCCGCCCCTGACTACAAGCATGGTTTTAAACAAACAGAATCGTACAATATCATTACTACGTGACAATATTGTCTGTGTACAATTCAATGCTATCAGTATTTCTTTTTCAATTCATTTGATGCTGCTAATTTTCTCCTCCTTATAATAATTTCCCTGTCTGGCAAGGAAAGTCTATCATCCTACAACTTGAGACAAATTAGGTGGCTCCATGCAATTGAATTTAATTAATCTCTAGATAGATGATGTATCCGTCTGTCTTTCAAATGTCACAAAGAGCAAATACATTATATCAATACACATTTACAATGCAAAACAAACTATGGCAATGCATGACAAAAACAAAGTGAACTAAAAGAAAGTCGAGGAGACCCTAGTAAATTTTAATATATACGTACGCACAATTTAAGCACACAAAAGTAAATCTGAGCGCAGGCAAATTAAGAGATGAAAGAAACTATACAATGATTATAAGTTAAGACATCAATATTAGAGATAAACAAGATTTGAATTAGTACTGCCCCGGGTCTGTAATGAAAGTTTTCAATGTCAAATTAGACATTATTATCATTATATAATTGTAATTATCACTATTTTCCCCGATGACAGTATTAATTAGCGCGCGCGCGCCGCTACTACCTAACTCTAGCTCTTTCTCGATCTTGGCCAGTGCGTTCTCTCGTCTTTGCTGCGACATCAAGACCGGCTCCGAACATAGTATTCTCTTCTGAATCTTGGTGAGGTGCGTAAGATCTTTCATTGTTTGGTCTTTTTTTCCATCAACTTTCTAATTTTTATCTAATGTATTATCTGATTCATGAAATGGGGAAAAAGTGTTTAGAAGATCAAATATCTATGGAAACATAACCTTCGACTCGGAAGGTTTCGCGGCAAACCACTGCACAATACAACTTGTATTACATGCAAGGGATCATATGTCGGTACGGTATATGCATGCACTTGACTTGTCATATTGCACATCAGCGGTTTGCCTGCATGGCGCCTGGAGCCTTGGTGAAAGTGTAGACTATAGACCCCTAGATCTAGGTCTAGTCAGAATTAAAACAAAGTTTTGGAAATTTCAAAAAGCGCCTAGTGTACTGGCGTCAGTGGCGGATTCAGGGGGAGGGGGCCCGCCCCCCCCCCCCAGGAAAAAAATGTATTTTTACATTTTTTAACTTTAATTTTACCTTCTTTTGGAGATTGCCCCCCCCCCCCCCACCTGGCGCTAAAGGGGGGGGGGGGGTGCAATTTTTCAAATTTTCGGGGGCAAAAAAAAAAATTAGTGCTCACTACCCCCGGTGTCTAGAGAGCAAAGGCCGCCAATATTGTAAAGAAATGTACGGTTATTCGCCGGAGGATAGCGGTATAGACTATATCCCATCTCTATGAGTATTACCGATAAACAACGGAAGCTCGCAGTGCAGTGTGGCCGTTAGCAGTGGCTGTACTGCATGCGCAGTTAGTACCGGTACGTATGCACGCTGCCGCCCCATATCTGCTGGAGCTGGAGGCGATCGCGCACACCGGGGCTAGCTGAAACATGGTCATGGAGAAGTTTTTCATTGTGAAAAGCATGAATCCTCTGAAATCTGGTGATTCCGATCGACCAGTAAATATATTGAAAAGACGAATAGGAAGATGTTGTGGAAGGAGATGGTAACATGGGTGGATCTACGGGGGGGGGGGGGGGGGGGGGGGGGGGGGGGGGGGGGGGGGGGGGGGGGGGG